>NC_083718.1:25969015-26272045 GCF_028564815.1 Eubalaena glacialis
ACTGCAGAATGGTTTGTTCTGATGCTCTGTCCACATGACAGTTTATGTTCAAAGCTCCTGATTTTATATTTCGGTCCAGCCTTTGTATTGCATATGACTTGTATACGGTAGAATAAATTAGTCTTTCGATATGTATTGTATGATGAATGTTAGTAATCTCAAGTCACTGGTTTTAGATTAGATCTCTTCTAACATCCTGCTCTAAAATTAGTGTTTCTAATGTCTTTGGTTTTACCTTCTGGGTCATATGAAGACACACTGTATACATGTGTATGTAATTATTGCTTGCAAAAGTATTAATTAATTCAGCATATTTTTGCAGCATCCATTCCTAGTTACTAGGTTAGGCTGTAGGATGATTACAGAGATTAATATAATGTATTTAGAATGGTTTTGCCCCTTGAAGATTATGGCCCTGTTCCAGTGAAGTGATGAATTGATGAACTGTATTCATGATGTTAGTTCAAAATTAGTCTTCAATTTTTCCATACCTCAGTTTCATCTCTGCCTGCCCTGTTTGTCACTTTTACCTCTGTTCTTTTTATCTGGGATGAAGATCTTTAACCCTTCTTCATTTTCACTATTTGTATTCTACATGTGGGCTCAGACCAGTATCAGTCCTCGTAGCCTGATCCAGGGCCCCCCACAGTTATGAACTGACCTCAAGGGAGTCTTTACTAGGCATACATAACCTGGCATGCTCGGCTTCTCTTGGACCGAAGTAAGAAAAACAAAAGAGCTGGACCAGAAAATACGGTTCTTATCTTCAAGAGATGCATAGACTGATGGAGAAGATAAAATCACTAGTGTTATTAATACATCATTATAACTGTCATAACTCAAGTTTGAACACGGTACCACTGGTTTATACCAGTGGCTGTCAAATAGTAGGGCCTCCAGAAGAACTTTTGGAAAAAATCAGAATGAATGTGTTCATCTGCTATAGCCTCACTGAAGAGGTAGCATTTGAGCTGATTTTTGCAGGATCTGTAAAATTTGGAATGGGTGGGTAATGGGTTGACATTTTTACTGTAAGAACAGCTTGTGTATAGGAACTAAGTTGTGAGCTGATCAAGTGTGAATGTAGCATTGATTATGGTTGGAGAATAGCTGAAGAGATTAGTTACAGCCAGGTTGAGAAAGGCCTTACAAAGGTGATGGTAGAGAATTTGGACTTCATTCTCTGAGAGCTACATGAGAATTTCCAATGAAGGAGTAATGGGAGGAGATTTCTTTTTTAAAAGGTAACTCTGTGGTCAGTCTTAGCCTGGGGTGGCAAGGGATGGGCAGTATGGGCATGAATTAAGATGCTGTTTTAAAAGTGTAGGCAGAAGACAGTGAAGGCTCCACCTAAAGGCTATAGCAATGAGGGTGAAAAGAACTTACATATGATCTACTTTGGGGAGCTAGACTTTTCAGACTGTTCGCTCCAGCACAGGGTCAGATTTAATCAGTCTGGTCCATTCAGTGTACAGGGTGGAGGCTAATAAAGCTGAGCCTCAGGTGTACCATCCCCTTCCCTCTGTGTCCTCCTTCATGACTTTCACCCTGTGTTTTACCTGGTTAATCATCCCTTAGCCGTTTCTCTTGTCTTCCAGTCTTGCAGTTACTTCTTAGAACTGACTATAAAAACTGGGTTAGTCTTTTTGGCTATCACTCATCCTCTGGTACCACCCATTTGTGGATGCTTTGGGTGCTAAAATGAAAAAAAATCCAGTCTTATACGGGGGTGATAGACAGTCAGTTACAATAAATGGTGATAAATGCTTTAATGGTGGCATGGACAGAATTCTGTGGAAGCTTGGAGGAAGGACTGCTGAATGCTCCTGGGGTCGGTTAAGGAAGAAGAGAAGAAAATGCTCTAGCTTAGTGCTGGTGGAAGAGTATGTTAGACAGGAGACAAGTTTGAGTTGCCTGTGGGATGTTCAGGTGAGGGTCATCAGGAGGGGTGGCGTGATGGATCTAGAAGAGCAGTAGGTCTGGACCTTGACTGCCGGCTAGGGAAACTAAACAACAACAAAACCATGACCTGGTGCTACTCGTAGAGATTCCAGTTTAATTAATGTGGGATAGGGACCCAGCTAGGTAGGTCTTATTTATTTATTTATTTATTTATTTATTTATTTATTTATTTATTTATTTATTTATTAAACATCTTTATTGTAGTATAATTGCTTTACATTGTTGTGTTAGTTTCTGCTGTATAACAAATTGAATGCATATATCCCCATATCCCCTCCCTCTCGAGCCTCCCTCCCATCCTCCCTATCCCACCCCTCTAGGTGGTCACAAAGCACCGAGCTGATCTCCCTGTACTATGCGGCTGCTTCCCACTAGCTATCTGTTTTACATTTGGTAGTGTATATATGTCCATGCCACTCTCTCACTTCTTCTCAGCTTACCCTTCCCCCTCCCCGTGTCCTCAAGTCCATTCTCTACGTCTGCATCTTTATTCCTGTCCCTCCCCCTAGGTTCTTCAGAACCAATTTTTTTTTTTTAGATTCCATATATATGTGTTAGAATACGGTATTTGCTTTTCTCTTTCTGACTTAACTTCACTCTGAATGACAGACTCTAGGTCCATCCACCTCACTACAAATAACTCAGTTTCATTTCTTTTTATGGCTGAGTAATATTCCATTGTATATATGTGCCACATCTTCTTTATCCATTCATCTGTCGATGGACACTTAGGTTGCTTCCATGTCCTGGCTACTGTAAATAGTGCTGCAATGAACATTGTGGTACATGACTCTTTTTTGTTATTGTTGTTGTTTTTTAGGTACCCAAATTCAACTTATTTATTTGTAATTAAAGTATACAAATAGAACAATTTCTTTAATCAGATTTTCATATAACATAAATGTTTGCCAAGCACTTGTTTTGGAATGTAGTCAAAAAGGTATTTTCCAAAGTGAGGGAAGTAGTAAGTTTGGTCAAGTCATGAATGGCATTTTCGCAATAACTATAAACATCAGCATTTCAAATACATATGCCAATTGACTAAACGATCCCACTTCTAGGAACTCACATTTAGAAAATTTCAAAAAGATTTCATTGCAGAATTATTTCTGATAGAAAAAGACTGAGGAAAAGATGAAGAGGACTGGATACATCAATGTCATGACTCTTTTTGAATTACAGTTTTCTCAGGTTATATGCCCAGTAGTGGGAGGTATGTTTTAAAAGCTGCTAGGGTGATGCTAATGTGCAGCCAGGGTTGACAATCACTTTAATCCTGGAGATTGTGGCATATAAGTGATAGCTGATGCCTTGGTTATAGATCAGTTTGGGAACAGGGAGAATTAGAAGAAAATAGAACCAGACAAAAACCCTAATTAGGGAACACCAACATTGTGGTAGGTGGCAAGGATGTGCCAGCCAAGGAGAATCTGCAAACATAATTCCTAAGTCTTTTTTGTACCCTGTTTTGATTGTTATTAATGTGTATTTTGCTTAATTCTTCCCTTTTATGACCCAGAGTGAATTGTCTATCTCCTGATACCTTAAATACCTGATTCATGTATATATTGTTGATTGACAGACTGATGCAAATGATAAACATTAATCTTTTTGTCATTGATGTGGAAAATCATGACCTTTAATTCTTATCAGTAGCAAATACCTGTATCTGCCTCCAAGTTTATTTAAAAGAAGTAACAATTTCCAAGAATCCATTTTATTTTCTGAATTCAAAGTCACCTGTCATTTTTGCCATAAATTCTTTGAGGCATGAAATAGCCTGCCAGTTGTCTGTTGCTCTCAAAGTTAATGAATGGTTATCAATTTATCATGGGTAATAACCTAGCTGCAAATTGTAAAGAAGGTATTCTATCACTTCCTAGCATTTTTGCCTCAAGGTTGTATCTGCCTTTTCTACAGGATTTGGAGGCTTAGTGTTCCCAGAGCTTTTAGTAGTGCACATTTCTTACTTGGAAACCAATTTACACTTGGTAATAGCGCAGTGAAATATTAGCTGTTTATATATTGCTTTGCATAATAGATTTTGTGTAAATAAAATTTCTTGATGTAGGATGTCATGGTTTTACATTGAACCAGTACAGCATTATAGTTTTAGAGGTATTTAATTTTATTTCCAATTCATATTCCGTTCATTTATTACAAGTCAGGTGTAGTGGTTTTCCAGCTTTGTAGCCTCTTGGTTAGGCACTTAATGATTGGAAAAACACGACTGTTTCAAGGAACCTTACTTTTTAAAGGCATACCATTTTTTCCCCAGCGAAGAGTAAGAACTCTGTAACGTGAGTTCTTTTTTTTTTTTATTCTTACGTATTGCTTTGTATCTTCTAAGTCATTTGTTTTTTTTTAATCGTTTTTTTTTATTTGGAGTATAGTTGCTTGACAATATTGTGTTAGTTTATACTGTACAGTAAAGTGAATCAACTATACGTATACATATATCCCCTCTTTTTTGGATTTCCTTCTCATTTGGGTCACCACAGAGCATTGAGTAGAATTCCTTGTGCTAGAGTAGGTTCTCATTAGTTATCTATTTTATACATAGTATCAATAGTGTATACATGTCAATCCCAATCTCCCAGTTCATCCCACCGCACCCCGCCTGGTATCCATACGTTTGTTCTCTATGTCTGTGTCTCTGTTTCTGCTTTGTAAATAAGATCGTCTATACTAATTTTTTCAGATTCCACATATATGCGTTAATATACAATATTTGTTTTTCTCTTTCTTACTTACTTCACTCAGTATGACAGTCTCTGGGTCCATCCATGTCTCTACAAATGACCCAATTTCATTCCTTTTTATGGCTGAGTAATTTCATTGTATATATGTACCACATCTTCTTTATCCATTCCTCTGTTGATGGACATTTAGGTTGCTTCCATGTCCTGGCTATTGTAAATAGTGCTGCAGTGAACATTGGGATGCATGTGTCTTTTTGAATTCTGGTTTTCTCAGGGTATATGCACAGTAGTGGGATTGCTGGGTCGTATGGTAATTCTATTTTCAGTTTTTTAAGGAACCTCCATTCTGTTCTCCATAGTGGCTGTATCAATTTACATTCCCATCAACAGTGCAAGAGGGTTCCCTTTTCTCCACACCCTCTCCAGCATTTATTGTTTGTAGATTTTTTGATGATGGCCATTCTGACCGGTGTGAGGTGATACCTCGTTATAGTTTTGATTTGCATTTCTCTAATAATTAGTGATGTTGAGCATCTTTTCATGTGTTTGTTGGCCGTCTGTATGTCTTCTTTAGAGAAATGTCTATTTAGGTCTTCTGCTCATTTTTGGATTGGGTTGTTTGGTTTTTTGATATTGAGCTGCATGAGCTGTTTGTATATTTTTGAGATTAATCCTTTGCTTCGTGTAACATGAGCTCTTGTAGATCAAGGACTTGGACTTGACTGTATCTTTATTTAAAAACACAGTAAACCGGGTCCATGTCTTATTCACCTTCACATTTCAGGCACTGAGCATAGTATTAGGACTCAGTACATATTTGTTGAATTAATGTGAACTATCACCTGCACTTCCTCAATTATAAGTTTGTGGTATTGTAAAGTAGGTTATCGTAAGGATGGGAGGACATTGATTTAATCACATCATCAGTTTTTATCCTAGCAGTATAAATAGAGGTGACCAGACAGTCAAATGTGCTATTTTCAGTTACGGACTCAAGAATTTCAGTCCCAGTTCTTTCATTGTTAAAGAGCTGCCCTCAGAACTTGTTTCCAGTCCTGTTGCTTTATATAAGAACTCTTTGAGTATTTTCATCTGTTTCATTTTGGCTCATTCAGTAGGAGCCTAGCACAGTGGCTTGTGTATATTGTAGTGATTAATTAAATTAGTTAGTGAATATGCTTTGTTGAGGTAGGAGAATAAACATTACTGAGATTTCTTTGAGGTTTTAGTGTGTTTTCAATAATCTCTGATCAGTTATTACCGTTGCTATGGATTATTTACCTGTGTGTGTTTAAAAAGCTTCAAATCCTTTCAGCTTCTAAAAGTTGGAGGAGATAAAATTCTGTTCTGATTGACTGCTTCTTGTATTATTATTCCTAATACATATGTGGGAAAGCAGAGAGAGAAATTCTTCGATTACTAGTTTGCCTTATCCATTTCATGTATTGCTTTTGTTCTCTTCATGTGTTTATTCTGTCTCCCCACCCCTTTAATAAATACTTCTTTTGATGGAACTGTATCTTACATTTTACTTAATATTATAACTGCTGCAGAGTTGTGCACATAGTAGGAATTCAATAAATTATTGATTGGTTGCTTAGCTGACTGATTAGTTATGGGGCTATCCTTGACAGTGAAAGCATTTTCCCCATCTCAGTGCATGACAGTTTCTTTATGATTGCATATCTGTCCTACAAAAAATATGTCCTAGAGAGAACCCCAGTTTCTCTCAACTCATTTCATGTTTGAATGATCCTTACTTTCCGGGGAGCATGTTTCTGTATATTTATTCAGGATTTGTATTTTTGTCCTGTGAACAGTTTTTCCTCACTTAGAACCTAATGTGAGTCAGCTGGTCGGAAGCCACTGCCTTCATCTAGGCATTAACTGCGCAACTTTAGTCAAGGTCTTTCATGGAATAGGAGCCAATGGGAAGATCTACTGGTTCCATCGATTCCCTCTCCCTCCCCTTGTTCCGAGATTTGGTGCTTACTTAGGTAATAAAAATGTGGACTGTTGTGTGAACACAGTTGAGGTTTACTGATACTTTGCTGAAAAAGTACTCCATATCCCGTCCATGCCCTTGGACTGGTAAAGCAAGGGATTAAATTTCTTATGGGTTGGTCTGAGAGATTGGGCATAAGTAAATTACTTGACAAGGCTCATGTACTTTTCCCTTGTGATCGTGTGACCACCTGATCCAGGTAGGTGGGGGAGGGGTGGTTCTTTCTCCGGTTGGTTTGCTTCCTACTCTGACAACTAGTGCTGGAGGAGCCCTCTGAGCCAGTCCATGCCGTTTGAATACCTCACTTCCTATAAATGTGGAGTTCATACTCATGGATAAGCTAGCAAAGTTGTAATTTTTTATTCAAATAGGAACTGTATATTTCCTATTTTCAGTTAGTGTTTTTTTGGTCAGTAGTGTAAAAGGCATCTTTGTTAAAAAATGTATTTTCTAAGTTTTTACTGTTAACATATAGGAATACTATTGATTTTTTACGTGATTTTGTAATCAACTACTCTAGTAAATTCTCATTTCTAACAGCAGTTCACCTTTTTTCCCTTTTGGTTTTCTAGCTTCAGTTGTATCATCTGTATTTATGGATGCTTTTGCTTTCTCCTTTGCAGTATCGTTTCATATAGCATAGTGTTGAAGAACATAGAACCACTACTGCTTGGATTGTAATCTCATCTCCCCTAACTTACTAGCTGCGTGGCTTTGGGCAAGTTACTTGTGTTCTCTGTGCCTCGATCTCCCCATCTGTAGAATGGGATAATAATAGTACTACCTCATAGGATTGTTATGAAGAGTATATGAATTAAATAATTTAATATTTATAAAGTACTTAGAACAGTGTCTGACACAATCACCATAAAAATGTTTGATAAATTAAAAACTTACCATTTTTTTCCTTGCATTGGCTAATACTTCTAGATCAATATGATGAGCTTTCTTCCTTCTAGACTTCAACAGAAATGTTTCTAATGTTTCATTGGTTTAGCATTTCAACAATGTTTCAAATGAAACATTAGAAAGTTATGGACTGAGAGAGCATTTTGTATTTTTCAGTTATATTAAGGAAAAAATTATCTACTGCTATTTTGCTATGGGTTAAAAATCAGGAGTGGCTTTACAGTTTTTCATAAGCATTTTTGGCATATACTGAGATTGTCATTAACTTCAGATGCCTTTCCTGAAGATCATATCTCCTTTTAATCAGTCTCCTTTTAATCTTAGAATCTAGTTACAAATATTTACCAAAAGGTAACAAAGTACTTTGTCACTCTTCTTGACTCTGGTGATACAGCATTGATCAAAACAGACATGAGCTATGCCTGTCCTCATGGAACCTGGCATAATTTCCAGAACCTAGCAGGTGCATGGTGAATGTGGTTGAAATGTGTTTGCTCACAGCCCCTCAACCCGTTTGGAAATTCTGTTTCTTCCTTGAAGTTTCCAATCATGGTAGTGTACATTTATTTCCACTAGGTGGTGGTAGTGTCATGTACCCAGAGCAGTTTGCACCGTAATTGTCGCTAATTGTTTGCTTATAAATATAATTCTCTTTATAATAAGTAAAATTTAAATCTGTTTATATTAATTGATTAGGATGTAATCACTAATTAAAATGAGAACTTTTAACATATATCAGAATGAATTCCAATAAGTAAAATTTCTCAATTTCTTAAGTTTGTCTTCCTTTGTTTAATAATGAAACGTTTATTGAGATTTGGCTACATGCTAGGCATTGTACTAGTGTTGGGGATTCAGAATTGAATATGATTTTCTTTTTGATGAGAGAGAGATAGACATGAAAAGAGATTAAAACATACAGTGAAATGTGTATGTCTTAGGTGTAGCATTAGATGAGTTTTGACAAACGCATACATGTGTTTAAACCGAATCCCTATCAAGTTATAGATCGATCATTACCATCTTGGGGTGGCTATTTTTATGGGCCATGTGTGTGGGCTGAATTAGCAGAGGAAACCAGTTAGAAGAAAAACGGGGCTTCCCTGGTGGCGCAGTCGTTAAGAATCCGCCTACCAGTGCAGGGGACACGGGTTCGATCCCCGGTCCGGGAAGATCCCACATGCTGTGGAGCAACTAAGCCTGTGCGCCACAACTACTGAGCCTGCGCTCTAGAGCTCGCGAGCCACAACTACTGAGCCCGCGTGCCACAACTACTGAAGCCCGCATGCCTAGAGCCCGTGCCCTGCAACAAGAGAAGCCACTGCAATGAGAAGCCCACGTACCACAATGAAGAGGAGCCCCCGCAAGCCCCCGCTCGTGGCAACTAGAGAAAGCCGGCATGCAGCAGCAAAGACCCAACACAGCCAAAAAGAAAGAAATAAATTAAAAAAAAACAAAAACAAAAACAGGGATGATCAAACAAAGCATTTCCTGAGAGAGTAACCTGGTTTCTTGAGTTGTTATTTATTAGTTCACATTCAGTCCTTTTCAGTCCTAGATGTACTTCGGATCTGTCTGTGAGATTTTACATTAACTGGTTTTGCTGGTTTTCTGTCATTTGTAGTCAGAACACCACATCCATGCCGTCCTTTACTTTCTAAGATGAGGGACTTGGCACTGTATTGCTAATAACATAGCTTAAAAACAAAACAAAAAATAACTCCCAACCCTAATAGCAGCAGGTTTATTGAATCACAGGATTAAATGTTTCCGTGCTGAAAACTGTAGCCTAATCAAAGCATCCAACTTCACTGAGGACTTATTCTGTGCCAGGCACTGTTCCTCTTTGTGTTCTCTTTAGGACGATAAGCAGTAGGTGGTTATTGTTGCCTCGGTTGGGAACATCGGTGAGGAAACTGATATTCAGAGAAATTATAGAATTTCTATAAGATCATAGCTAGAGGAGTCAGATCTTGAAACCCAGGTCTCTCTGGTTCCAAAGCAGCACCTCTCCCCCCCCCATTATATCATACTGTCTTAGAAGAAGGAATTTTTACGTTACAGAGCAAAAACACCACAAAAATAAAATGAGGATCTTAACTTCTTTTATCCTAGTTGTGGAAGTAAATGAAGGCCATCCAAATGAGGACAGCCAATGGCTATTCATTTAGGGCTTGCTGTAGCAAGGGAATCAGCCACCATCACTTGGAATTGTCAGAGATTCAAAGGCAGGTAGTAGAGTGGGAAACCTTGATAGTGGAAAGAAGGGAGGCTTCAGGTATGCCTGGATTGGAGACTATTTGTATGGGGAAGCTGTAGGCAGGCTAATTAGAGGCAGGACATCCTATGCGATTAGTTAGGGGTAAAACCATTTTTGGTTTTCTGTGTTGGTCCTAAGTTGAAGTAGGGGCAAAAATGAGGGAAGCTGTCAGTTATTAATCAACTCCTGGCCATTTGGGGCTGATGGTTGCACAATTTATTGTTTGGCTTCCTTGGACTGGTTGTTAGAGACTGCATTCTGAGTTCCTGCACTGGTTGCTGTGGATAACGGGTTGGCTTCCTGGGCTTGTTGCTGCAGGTTGTAGGCCAGAGTTCTGTTTTTATATATGGTTTGCCTCTTGTTCTTTTGTATATCTAGTCTCTCACAGTAGGTGTGTTAGGGATGGACATTTCTTGCTAAAGGATTGATTGCATAATATGTATTCAAATATATTTTCTTTTCATAGGGTAATGACTGTTTGACTTCTGGAAAGGAAAGAGTAGAGGAAGAAGAGAGGAGCATTTCTTGAACATCTGTTTTATCCTAGGCTGTGTGCATTGGTCCTCCAAGTGTGGTCTCAGGAGCAGCAGCTAGAACTTGTTAGCAATGTCATGTGTTAGGCCTCACCCCAGACCCACTGAATCAGAAACTCTGTGAGTGGGACCCAGCAATTGATGTTTTCACAAGCTCTACGAGCATGACTCTGATGCATGCTAAAGTAGAGAGCCACTGCTTTATGTCAAGGAATCCTAATAGCCACGAGGCCGGTTAGACTGTATCCCCATTTCATAGGGAAGAAAATGAGTTTCAGATTGGCAATTTGCTCTGGAAGGTATAGGAAGTGAGAGAGGAGGCAGTGGAACCCAGGCCAGTCTGACTATAAAACTCGTGCTCATGTGAACTTTATGTTTTGTTCATTTTACCTCAATAAAAACCAGCCAACCAAACAACAACAACAAACTAAAACTGTATTAGTTTCCTAGGGCTGCCTTAACAAATTAACACAAATTCGATGACTTAAAAGAAAAATGCCTTTTCTCACAGTTTTGGAGGCTAGAAGTCTGAAATCAAGGTTTGGCAGGGCTTTCTCTAAACATTATAGGGGAGAATCCTTCCTTGACTCTTCTGAGCTTCTGGTGGCTTCCCAGCAATTCATGGCATTTTTGGTTTGTATTGCTAGTTGCATGATTCCACTCTCTGCCTCTGTTGTCACATGGCTTTCTTCCTCTGTGTCTGTGTGTGTCCTCTTTGTGTGCTCTTATAAGGACACCAGTCACTGGGTTTAGGGCCCATCTAATCCAGTATGACTTCATCCTAACTAATGACATCTGCAAAGACCCTATTTCCAAATAAGGTCACATTCTGAGGCTCTGGGTGGCCATGAATTTTGGGGGCACGCTATTCAATCCACTACACCTTTGTAGAAAACCACTTGACAATATATGGGAGTCTGTTTCTGGATACTATTTCTGTTCCTTTGATGTATATATCTGTCTTTATGTCAATAATGTACTGTCTTTTTAAAAAATTTTTGGCTGCGTTGGGTCTTTGTTGCTGCACACAGGCTTTCTCTAGTTGTGGCGAGCAGGGGCTACTCTTTGTTGCGGTGCACAGGCTTCTCATTGCAGTGGCTTCTTGTTGCAGAGCACGGGCTCTAGGTGCGCGGGCTTCAGTAGTTGTGGCTCACGGGCTCTAGAGCGCAGGCTCAGTAGTTGTGGCGCACGGGCTTAGTTGCTCCGCAGCATGTGGGATCTTCCCGGACCAGGGCTCGAACCCGTGTCCCCTGCATGGGCAGGCGGATTTTTAACCACTGCGCCACCAGGGAAGCCCAGTTATGTACTGTCTTGATTACTCTAACTTTACAGTAAATCTTGGCGTCAGATAGTGTGAGTTCTCCAACTTTGTTCATTGTAAAAATCATTCAGGTCCTTTGTTTTTCCATATAAATTTTAGAATCAGTTTGTCAGTTTCTGTAATGGAGCTTGCTGGGAGGTGTTCCATGGCTTGTGGTTGCATAACTTCAGTCTCTGTCTCCATCTTCACGTGGCCTTCTCTTCTCTCTGTCTTCTCATCTTCTGCGTCTTGTAAGGACAGTTGTCATTAGATTTAGGGCCTACCCAGATAATTCAGGATGGAGCTCATCTCAAGATCCTTAACTTAATTATATCTGCAAATATCCTTTTTGCAAATAAGGTCACATTCATAAGTTCCTGGAGTTAGGCCATGTTCATATTTTTTTAAGGCTACCTTTCAACCTACTACAAGAACCTTGCTCAGTCGCTTGCTTGAAAAATTGTTACTTTATGGTAAAATACAAAACAAAACAAATCATGTTTATAAGCTTATATATGGCGGATGTCAGGATCCATTCTTTTCTGATCTTATATCCTGCAATTACCCCGAGCTCACTGGACTCCAGCCACACAGCCTTCTTGCTGATCCTGAAACACTCCAAGCAGGGCCTTTGCTCTGTTCGCATGGCCTGGGTTTCTCATCTTCCAGATGCTACAAGTGACTCTCTCAACTTCATTTGGGTCTCTGCCTAATGTTATCTCATTGGAGGGGCTCTCTCTACTCTAAAATATCAACTCTCTTATCATTCTTCATCCCCTACACTGCTTTATTTTTCTCCTAAGCACTTACCCCCATCTGATGTATTACATAATTATTTTTCCTTCTAGTGTTTGTCTTCATAAATAATAATAATGTAAGCCCCATGGTAGTAGGGACTCTGTTGTTCATTAATATATCCCCAACACCTAAAAAAGCATCTGGCACATGGTAAATACTTAAGAGATATTTTTGAATTAATTTGAATAAATGAGTAGATGATCTTCTTCAGTAGAGAAAAAGCCTTTAAAAAAAAAGACATGACTTTAATCATACTGTATTAAGACTCAGGTTTTTAAAAACAGCAGTTTAAAGAAGCTCCTAATTGTCAAATGTGGGGCAATTTGAGTATTTAAGAAAGAATAATAACTCTAATTGATTTTAACATTTTGAATAGGTAACAATCCATTAATCCATAGAGGTAGTCCAAAAAGGTGGTGGGGTTGCGGGGGAGGAGAGAGAAAAATAAAAAGCAAAGCTCTACCTTAGAAACAGAAGAATTCCCCCAACAGGTATAGATGGATGAGAGAACATTACCACCGTGAAGTATTCTTGCAAAAGTGTTTAACTTGACTGTAATCAAGCCTGTACCAAATTCAAGGTTTTAGGAAACACAGGGGATAGAGAAACAAGGTAAATGCCCCAAGAGGAAAATAGTCACATACGTTCAAAATGCATGACATTTAATAAGACAATTTTCTGGAACTTTTCAAAATGTCATTGTCATAAAAAGCAGACTCTGTGTGTGTGTGTGTGTGTGTGTGTGTGTGTGAGTGAGTGAGAGAGAGAGAGAGAGAGAGAGACAATTCTCCAGCCTAAAGGAAGCTAAAGAGACATAATTACCAGTTGTGATGTATGAACTTAGATTGGATCCAGGGTCTAGGTTGAAGGGGGAAGTTAAAACAAATGCTCTTTTCACCAGTTGGTTGAATTTGAACACAGACTGAATACTAGATAATATTATGTAATTATTGTTTATTTTCTTGTGTGGGTAATAATTTGTGATCATATAAGAGATGTTAATCTTAAGAATTACGTGCTGGAGATTTTAGGGTTGAGTTATGATTTATGCAACTTTCAAATGGATGACCAAAAGAACGTACACATTTATGTATGTGTAGAGAGATGAAGTAGACATGGCAAATTGTTAACAAATGTTGAATCTGGGGGAAGGATATATTAGTGATCATTGTATTTTTTCCCCTTAACTTTTCTATTTGAAAAAAGTGGGAAGAAAACAAGGAAAACAGTTCTCTTACAAAGCTGGGTGTAAAAGAGTAGAGCTCAGTAATCCACGTGATGATTAAGTGACAATTAATTCCCCACGGGAGATGAGGCTGCCTTGAACTGGGAAAGCATGTTGAATGAAGAATTGACTAAGCGTGAAGCTGACCTGTCCCCTGTGATTTATGATGTGTGCATGTCCCCCCTCTTCTTATGTGGGTATTTCTGTAGACTCTAAGGTTGAAAAAGAAATATTGGAAAGACAGTCATCCTTGTATTGAGAGAATCAATCTTAAAAGACAGGTACAGCAACTTCAGGTATGTGGCCTGTGAGTGAGTCGGTCTCTCTCTCTGATGTTTTTGAGAGAGAAACTATGGGGATTAGATTTGTTTTCAAATATAAATTTATTTATTTATTTATTTTACTGTTTTCATCTTGTCATAAGCCTGAAATTTCCCTCTGGCTTTTATAGCTAATAATCAATTTTTCTGTCTTGAAGCAATTTGTATCACGGTATTGATTTTACAAGTGTTCTTTTTTTCATACTGCATTTTGTTACTTAACATTAATAAAGTTTATGGAACCAAAAAAGTATACTGCACACCCTAATTCACTTATTTAATCACCCACCCAATTTCTCAGAAAAAGACAAAACATCACACATTACCTTACAATTAAATCTAGTTTCCAAAGGAAACCCTATAATGATAATAATGCATTTAACACTTCAATAGAATATTCATTTATAGGATTTGGTTTTGAAAGCTGTGTATCTTAAAATATAGAACTTTCTCTATGTTATGGTGTGATAAAATTACCTAGGATGCCATTTCTAAATTTCTGTGTTACTGCAGTAATAGAACATTCCTTTTAATAATGCAGTGACATCAGATGCCTCAACTTACAGAGGTTCATAAAACTTATCTCCATATGATACCAGTCTACATCATAGATAAGTTTTAATTGAATTTCTAGAAATGAAACTTCTCATAGGCAGAGATCAAATAGTTAGCTTGAATGGGTTTAGATAAACAGCACCTCTTGATAATATCTCTAATGTGAAAGTATCATTTACTAAAGATTAGTACATTTTCTCTCCCAGATCACAGAACTTATTGGATAATATAGCCTTTTAATTTTTGACATTCTTTGAAGGATTATGTTGTTTATATATAGTAAATTGTCACGCCTTTTCTTATTAGATAAACAGAATTATTTCTAGAGTTGTCTTTAGGACAAATGAAGTAACACATTATCTTATGGATGTAGCACTGTTATGCCTTGATTCTCTGCCTACTTGCTATTTGCTACATGTAGTGATATACTCTGTTTCATAGTTTGTCCGCTAATAACATAAGCCATGATTTTGGGCTCTGCTTCCACAAAAGTGTTGAGAGACTATGCAGTGTCCTCTTTGTTCTTTCAGTATTGGTCTTTGTTTTTAGAGGCAATTGATATAATTACATCCTGGGTCTCTGATTTACCTTAGTAAATGGGGAGGTAAAGATTAAAAAGCAAACCAGTTCTAGAAAGGTTTTAAAAGTATGAAATGGAATTAACTGCTTGTGATTGTGAATGAACTTGTTCTGTGAGGCATTTCATTGGTTATATGTTCATATGTTGTTCAGTCCTAACAGATATCTAGTAATGTCTTACTTTTTATGAGTCACTAAGTTAATTCTTTTATTTCTAGGATTTTTTTTTTTTTGGATGTCAACTTAAAGGTAAAGCTCTAGGCCCATTTCAGAAATGAGAATGTTTGTGGAATTAAGTCTAGGTCATTCAGTCAAATTAAGTTCTTATCTGCACTAAGCTCTCCCAGACAGATGACTGGAAGTCCCCTCCATACTTGCACGAATTAAATTCCTAATCTCTTGGTTTGCAAAAGACTCTCTTCACACCTGTAGGGGTTTTCTAACTTAGCTCTCTTGAGTTCATTTTCTTTGTTAACTGTGTCACATACTGTTGGACTCTGGGCACCTTAAACACAATTTGAAATTCAGATAAAGATTTGAGAATGGCTTAAAAAATAGCAGAATCTTATTAGTGCTGTTTATCCCTCAGGTCAATAGAAAGGGGAAAATTCTTAAGTTCTCCTTAAACTGTGCTCTGATTGGGTTTAGATTCATGGAAGTCAATTCTAGAGACATAGGACAGGCTTGTAGTTGAAAATAATGTCTCCATTTTATCTGAGTTGACTTGATGCTGTTAATAGCCCTCTTACTCATAACCTAAATAACTGTTAGCATTTATTGAGTGTCTACTACATGCTAGGTTTTGTGCTAAGTGCCTCATGTTATCTTATCTAACCTTGATAACAATTCAGTGAAGCACGGTTACTTGTAACATAGTTATCATATCATCATCATCATCATTATCATTATCATCATCATGACATGATGACCATCACTCCTGTTTTATAGATGAGGAAACTGAGCCTTAAGGAGATAAAGGGCTTGTCATGTATGGCCTATTTATATTGAAATACATTCCTTTTTTATCCAGTGGGTTGAGAGTTTTTTTTTTTTGGCTGCACAGAGCAGCATGTGGGATCTTAGTTCCCTGACCAGGGGTCGAACCCGTGCCCCCTGAAGTGGAAGCCTGGAGTCTTTTTTTTTTTTTTTATAAATTTATTTATTTATTTTTGGCTGTGTTGGGTCTTCGTTTCTGTGCGAGGGCTTTCTCCAGTTGAGGCGAGTGGGGGCCACTCTTCATCGTGGTGCGCGGGCCTCTCACTGTCGCGGCTTCTTCTGTTGCGGAGCACAAGCTCCAGACGCGCAGGCTCAGTAGTTGTGGCTCACGGGCCTAGATGCTCCGCGGCATGTGGGATCTTCCCAGACCAGGGCTCGAACCCGTGTCCCCTGCATTGGCAGGCTGATTCTTAACCACTGCGCCACCAGGGAAGCCCAGAAGCCTGGAGTCTTAACCACTGGACCTCCAAGGAAGTCCCTGTTGAGAATTTTTATCATGAGTGGATGTTGAATTTTGTCAGATGCTTTTTTTTTTCATGTATTGAGATCATGATTTTTGTCTTTCATTCTATGAATGTGATGTACCACATTTATTGATAGGCATATGTCAAACATCATACTCAGTGGTGAAAGGTTGAAAGCTATTCCTGTAAGATCAGCAACGAGACAAGGGTGCCCACTCTCATCATTCCTATACAATATAGTACTGCAAGTCCTAGCTAGAGCAATCAGGCAAGAAAAGAAATAAAAGCCATCTGAATTGGAAAGGAAGAAGTAAAATTGTCTCTGTTTGTTGATGGCATGATCTTCTAAATAGAAAATCCTAAAGACACTACTGAAAAACTGTTAGAACTAATAAACGAATTCAGTAGAGTTGCAGGATACAAAATCTAATCTAATGTACAGCCTGGTGACTATAGTTAACAATGCCGTATTGTATATTTGAAAGTTGCTAAGAGAGTAGATCTTAAAAGCTCTCATCACACACACAAAAAATTGTAACTGTGTGAGGTGATGGACGTGTTAACTCACCTTATTGTGGTGATCATTTCGTAATATGTACATATATTCAATCATTATATTGTACACCTTAAACTTATACAATGTTATATGTCAGTTATATCTCAATAAAGGTCAACAAAAAAAAGGAGATAAAGGAATTTATTTAAAGTGACAGGGCTCTTAAGTGGTAGAGCTGGAATCCAAACCCTGAGCATTATGATTCCAGAGGCCAATCTCTGTACCCTTATGTTGAACCTACATATCCTAGAGCTTTCACCATGCTGCCCTGTATCTTGATTCTGCTTCTTTGCTTAGGACATAATGACTTATAGTTTTTTAAAAATAGATTTAATTAATTAATTAATTAATTAATTTATGGCTGCATTGGGTCTTCGTTGCTTCGCGTGGGCTTTCTCTAGTTGCGGCAAGTGGGGGCTACTCTTCGTTGCGGTGCGCGGGCTTCTCACTGCGGTGGCTTCTCTTGTTGCGGAGCACGGGCTCTAGGTGCACAGGCTTCAGTAGTTGTGGCGTGTGGGCTCAGTAGTTGTGGCTCGCGGGCTCCAGAGCACAGGCTCAGTAGTTGTGGTGCATGGGCTTAGTTGCTCTGTGGCATGTGGGATCTTCCCGGACCAGGGCTCGAATCCGTGTCCCCTGCATTGGCAGGTGGATTCTTAACCACTGCACCACCAGGGAAGCCCCATGACTGATGGCTTTTAGTTTGTGTGTCTGGCTTTCAATTTTGAGTTCCACTCTGGAGCTGTTCTTAGATTTCTAGTCTTCGAACGGGAGTATATATACACCTGGCCTTCCATGGGAACTTTCCAGGGATTTTGCATGCAAAAAGAGCTTAGATGGTATTTAGTTGATCAATGCACATATTTACTTTCCTGAAACTGGTTGCCTGAGAGCACTTGTGGTTGGCTGATTCTCCTTTCCTACCTTCCCCTTCACAAATTGCTTTTCTCCTGCTTGACAAAGACAGTCACTCATGCTTCTCACCTAGCATGAATCTTTCAGTAGTTGATTGCTTTAGGAAGTAAAAACCTCTGGTTCTCCCAGTGAAGGGACCATTTAACAGTTCTTGGCTCCTGAGTGAGAATTTGTAAATAGCAAAGCAAAGATGGCTTTGGCCAGAATCATAGATGGGGCAGAGCCTTATTTTATTTTGGTAACAAACGCGTGACAGATTTCCATGCCTTATTTATTTCTTTTAGAGTTGGGCTTGATTGCTGCGTGTGTGTATGTGGGTGGGGGGGCAGGGGGCGGGGGGTAGCAGGGTTTACTGAGAAGGCAGATTAGCATATTTATCTGAATTTAAAAATGAAGTCAGGCTTTTCTGACAGACAGTAAGTTAGATTTGGTTTATTGATTTGACAGTGAGGACATGCTTAGCAGTTAGATTATTTGGTAGACGTATTTCATTAAGTTAATGAGTGAAATCTACAGTTCCAGGGTTACAACAAAAATATATTTAAAATACATATATGCTGTGGGTAGATTATTCTGCCATAAAAAAGAAGGAAATCTTGCCTTTTGAGACAGCATGGATGAACCTGGAGAACATTATGCTAAGTGAAATAAGCCAGACCCAGAAAGACAAATACTGTATGATATCATTTATATGTGAAATCTCAAAAAGTCGAACTCACAGAAGTTGGTAGGCAAGAATCCTAGAGGATAGAGAAGGTAGCCTGAGGTTAGGTGGACACAGTGGTTAGGTGCCCAGTGGGAAAACTAACCTTCCTTCCCAAGGCGTTAGATTCCTGCCTGAGTTGATCTCCCATGATCATCCATCCATTCCCTTTTTGCCCTGCTTCATCTCCCAAAATCAAAACCAGTGTTCGCTTTAATGATTCTGCTTCACCAGTGAGCTAAAGCATACATTCATTTGGAAGCTGTAAACCTCTGGTCTAGTTTAATACCCACTTCAAAAATGTTTGTGTGCACTAACTCATGGAATCCTCACAACTAGTCCATGAATTACTTCTCAAATTTTATTTCACAGATTAAAGACAAGTGAGAGTGGCTTGGAAACTCAGCTTTGGTTCATTCTTAATTGAAAATACAAAGTAAGCTTTTATAGTCTATTTTGGTCCACTCTAGGTGGCATTATAGCCTCGAGGTTAAGACTATGGGCTCTAGAGCCAGGCTACCTGGGTTCAAATCCTGGCTCTGACTTTAATTAGCTGTGCAGGTTATTTGGCAAGTGTGCCTTGATTTGCTCATTTGCAAAAAGAGAATGACAATAAAATGTACCTTATGTGATTATTGTGGGTACTGAATAAGTTAATGTGTGCAACACGCTTAGGCAGTGCCTATTGAAAGGAAACAGCCACTAAATGTTAAGTATTTTTATTTCATAAATGACACTTTTACTTATACAATTAAATGTATTGACACTTATACAATTAAATGTCTTGACACTTAATTGCCACTTTTACTTATACAATTAAATGTCTTGAATGTCAGACTTGTGGCTGTCTTCTTTGCTTTTTCAGAGGAGAAGGCTCAGCAATAGAGAATAGGGAGTATATTCTCCATAGGATTTAAAAGTTACTTAGATGCTAAGATTTGTCTTGTTTATTTAGGGAAAATAAGAAGCTGTTCTTTGTCCTTGTTTCGGTGTTTCTACTGAGCCACTAGATTGCTTTCCAATTTCTTGAAGATTTTGAAGTTTCAGTGATGTCAGAAAAGGAGTGACCGGTGGTACTTTCCTCACAGGGTTCTTGTGAGGGTGAAATGAAATGACATGGAGTGCTGTGATCACAAACTCTGCAGCGTTGTTACAAACCATGACTTTGCCCTGTAGGTGAAGTGACCTTGAAGCAAAGGTATTTTGGTACTTTAATAAGTAAACGTCCATGAATGAGAGCTAAGAAAGAACCACCTTAGAATGAATTTTACCTACAATGATTCTTTTTAGAGATTTTTCTGTGAGCTTCCTAGTGAGCTCTTTCAAATTCTTGGGGAAAAGTTTTTTCCTCATAGGTCTGTAATATGTGTATGCATATGAATGGCAGGCCAAGGGGAGAGGCACAAAACAGAGATCAAGGGTTACCTATAATTTGCTTCTGCATAATATGACCAGATTGGAGGACCATGTTTCTCCCACTAACAGGTGTGCACAATTCCAAATGGCCTGAAACCAAGCAGCAGGCATGGATAGCCTTACAACACATGGCACCAAGGGTATTGTTCCATTCATGGAAGGATTTCCTCCTCTCTTAGGAAAATACAAAGGAAGGGGTATACCAGGGCATTCAGAAAGATGGTCACAGATGAGAAGGGTCCAACCCTGTAATTATGAAAGGGATTTCGTGAACTTTTTCTGTGAAAGCTCATGATGCTGCTGCAGGTTGTTTGAATTACCCTTCTCTACTTATAGTGTATAGTAGTCAAATGTGAGGCTTTCCTCTTTAGTTACATCAAAGTCAAGATTTTCAACTTCATCTTAAATACGTTTGCATTCTTATTTTAGTTTAGTTTTTGCACTTTGAACTTTTTTTTTCCTAGACATGCACTCGTTGATTTGAGGAGAGTTCCCACCTCACTAGGTTCTGCCTGAAAAGACTTCTATAGATTTGACTTTGCAATTAAAAAAAAGTACTATTGTGATTATTTGTCCTGTGACCCTATATATCGCCAAATATTTAACACTCAGTTTGTTCATCAGTATAATGAGCACAGGGTATGATGGAGAGTGCTAAGTCTAGTGCTTGGCAGATGATAAGGACATAATATGTGGTAGGTATGTATCTTTTATTAGTATTCATTTTTAATGATATTTAATGACATGGGGCAAATAATCATATTGAGTTATAAAAGTAAATTACAAAACTGTATCCCGGGTCTTAAAAAATAAAATCGGATATATATTTTGTGTGTGTATTGGTTAACAGTGGTTGTCTTTCTGGGTAATTGCATTATTATCTTATGTTTGTTTTTCTCATTATTTTACAATTAAAAAAAATCTATTTTGCCTTTTTAAAAAATAAATTTATTTATTTATTTTTGGCTGTGTTGGGTCTTCGTTGTTGCATGCTGGCTTTATCTAGTTGCGGTGAGCGGGGGCTACTCTTCGTTGCGGTGCGCCGGCTTCTCATGGCAGTGGCTTCACTTGTTGCGGAGCACGGGCTCTAGGCACGCTGGCTTCAGTAGTTGTGGCTCGCAGGCTCTAGAGCGCAGGCTCAGTAGTTGTGGTTCACGGGCTTAGTTGCTCCATGGCATGTGGGATCTTCCCAGACCAGGGCTCGAACTCGTGTCCCCTGCATTGGCAGGCGGATTCTTAACCACTGCAGAGAAGTCCCTCATTCTTTTACAGTTTAAAAAACTCCCCATAAACATGGCTATTTGTCAGAGTGAAAACTTTTTCTTCCCTTCCTCCCTTCCTCCCTTCCTTCCAGAATGCTGTTGAAAACTGCCATGACAGCCTGCAGAAATAATGTTTAACTTTTTTTAGCCAGAGGGTAAATTGAGAATACCTCCGCCCTGTTTGGGATAGGATGTTTACTTTGCAAGATATATGGATGACATTTGGTGTTTGGGGCACTAAGGGTAGTGGTGGAAAAGAATGCAGAATTATAGGGTGGCTGATCATTATAAACCTCTCCCAAACTCTATTTTGACTTTTTGAAAAATTTCTAAAGTAGGTTTTTATCTGTCTGAGGTAAAATTAGATGATCTGCCAATCAAATTTTTATTTCTCATGTGTTACATTTGGGTTAAAAGAAGATAAAATCCTGACTGATCCTGTGGTAATAAAATTTCTATCAGAATTTCACATAAAAAGCACGAAGTAGTAATGACTGTCTTCATGTGAAGATATTAAAAATTTTAGAATATATAATATAGCCGCTTCATTTTTAACATTTGTTAGTATATCTTTAATAAAATTCAAACCGGACTCAGTAGTAACAGTGGGAAATTATGCATTATTGCTGGAATAACTTAAAAAGCGTGTGGAGAGATTTAATTTTAGGTAACAGTCAACCTTTTGTTTTTACTCCCATAATATAATTCAAGAAATGGTAGCTGTAGACTCTGAGACTAGAAGCATAATGAATGCACTGGAAGTACTGAAGTTTGATTTCTCAGGTAGGTTACATATATCCTCTGTGTGTCAGTAAACACTTTATAGTTAGATAATTTGGGTGGACTGAAGTTTTTCCTTGAGTTATTACAAATTCTAAATTAGCAGAACTGGAGAAAATGAAATCTTCTCAGACCCAGGATATGCTGGACCTATGACTTTCTATTCCGACCCATACCTGGCTATCTATTCTTACTGATGGGATGTGGTGATAAGGACAGTGGCCTGGCAGTCAGGCGGCTCTAGGCTGCTTCTAGCAATAACCTTTAGCTGTGTAACCAAACAATCCTGATTGTCTTTTTTTTTCTCTTTAAGTTGTGGTAAAGCATATATAACATCAAATGTATCATCTTAATAATTTTTCAGCATATGCTTCAGTGGCATTAAGTCCATTCATATGGTTTTGCAGGCATCACCACCGTCCATTACCAGAATTCTTTTCATTCTGTAAATCTGAAACTTTGTACCCATTAAAAGTAACTTCCCCTTCCCCCTTCTGTCTCTATGAATTTGACTACTCTAGGTACCTCATATAAGTGAAATTATATGGAATTTGTCCTTCTGTGATTGGCTTATTTCACTTAGCTTAATTTCCTCAAGGTTCATCCCCGTTGTAGCTGGTGTCCTAACTTCCTTCCTTTTTAAGGCTGAATAATATTCCATCGTATATATACACACACCATTTTGTTTATCCATTCATCTGTAGATGGACACCTGGATTACTTCCGCACTTTGGCTATTGTGTGTAGTACAGCTCTGAACATGGGTGTTCAAGAACCTTCTTTAAATTCTTTGGTAAGTATATCCAGAAATGTAATTGCTGGATCATATGGTAGTTCTATTTTTAATTTTTTGAGGAACTGCCATACTGTTTTCCAAAGTGGCTGTACCATTTTACATTCCAACTAACAGTGCATAAGGGTTCCAGTTTCTCCACACCCTTGCCAACACTTGTTATTTTCTGTTTTTTGCATGCACTCTGGTTGCATGTGTTTGTGACGGTCAGTGCAAGTTTGTATGTGTATATGTTGTTTCAGATTTTTCTTGGATACACAAACTTTCTGGACCACAAGATTTACCTGGAGTAAGATTCCTTACTCCAGACCTGTTGAATCAGAATCTCCAGGCCTGGAAATCTGTGTATTTGACCCCAGGTGATTCTTATAACCAGGCAAATTTGAGAAATACTGATTAGAGCTTTATTTTCCATGATTATTGATGAGATAAGTTCATAAATCTTCAATAATCTACCTCTTGGAGACATTATCTTATTAAAGGATATGTAAAAATGTCTTCCCAAAAGCTTTTTTTTTAAAAAATTTTTTTGGCTGCGTTGGGTCTTCGTTGCTGTGCGCAGGCTTTCTCTAGCTGTGGTGAGCGGGGGCTACTTTTCGTTGAGGAGCGTGGGCTTCTCATTGCAGTGGCTTCTCTTGTTGCAGAGCATGGGCTCTAGGCGTGCGGGCTTCAGTAGTTGTGGCACGTGGGCTTCAGTAGTTGTGGCTCGCGGGCTCTAGGGCGCAGGCTCAGTAGTTGTGGCGCACGGGCTTAGTTGCTCTGTGGCATGTGGGATCTTCCCAGACCAGGGATCAAACCAGTGTCTTCTGCATTGGCAGGCGGACTCCCAACCACTGCACCACCAGGGAGGTCCCCCAAAAGCTATTTTATCTTAGTTCAGTCCAGCATTTCCCAGCTTAACCATGATCAGTCTTTTGGCAGCAGATTTAGCTTCTTATTCTAGGCTATTATTCCTCAAAATATACTTTGGTAAATACTGATTTGGACTAATGTTTCTTAACTCTCATTCCCTGGGAAAATTTTACCATTCTGAAAATTTTACAGCTCAAAGGTCTTATTAGACTTAGTGATTTATAACCTTACTTAACATATTCAAGCCATAACTATCAATTAATTCCCTGTGTGAAAGAGGTCCTTTGTTTTGTATGTGCCTACCGTAGCCTTCTGCTTATAATTAGTGGGAGCTGGGTTTTTCTTAGTGGTTTCTTAGGTTGTTTTAATTATATTAGTCTTAAATTTATAGACGTATTCATTGTAGTCTTTTGATACTAATGAAAGAGAAGGATGTTTTTCACATGTGAGGGAGAAATGTCTAGAGATTCTTACTTCTTGTGCCTGTAGTAGTCAGAGTGAGTCTGGTACTTCAGTATGTTCTATGGCTAATAAAAGTGAAGCTCAGCTTGGTGTCTGCAAAGCAGAAAGTGCTGGGTGTTATCTAGAGCCCCAGAGTCTAGTATAATAGCTACTAGCCACTTGTGGTTATTTAAATTTAAATTGATTTAAATTTAAAAATTTAGTACTTTAACCACATACCTACATTTAAAGTGTAATGGCTAGTGGCTCCTGTAGATATAGAGCATTTCCACCATTGCAGAAAGTTCTATTGGGCAGTGCCCATCTAGAGGGTCTAAAACCTGATTATGCTTTATTGTTTGACCTACATGAAGTATGTCAAAACTGCCATGTGTCATTTGTGGAGATGATTTACTGACTAGAACTGTGGAACCAGAAGCGTTTTCTTTATATCTGAAGATAAAAATTTAGAATTAGAAAATAAACCCATCCAAAAAACAAAACAACAGCAACAATATACTCTTCAAAAAACTCAAACACCCACAGAAAGGATTTGTTTATAAACCCATCAATTCTTTAAAAATTTTTATTGAACTATTTTTATACATATATAATACATATGTGTAATATATATACACAATATATAAAAGCAACGTTTATGTAAATTGTATATAAATTATACATTTGTACACACACACATGCACGCACACACACACAGCATACAGATTGATGAATTTTTACAAACTGAACGCCATAGTGTCACCAGCACCCCATATGCCTGCTTCCTTTTGTGTTGTAAGAATTGCAGAGCTTGTTTATTTACTAACTAATGTATGTTCACTTCCAAATATTAACTGAATGTGAGACACCATATCACAAGAACATTCTTCAATTTATGAAATAAAAATTGAACTCTGAAATAAAATCGAATTGAGGTTGCATCTCCAATCCTCTGTAGTGAATACTATCTTCAATTTGTGAAACAAACACTTTTAAAAAGTAAAAATTTTAGTTGAAGTGCACATAATGGAATAATTATAAAATACAGCCTTTTAGTTTTTTGAATTATCTTTTATTAGACACGACTATAAGAAGCAACAAAGAGCACTATTTGTGAATATTTGAGAGAAACTTTCTTGAGTATTTAATACCTCTGTTCACTAGTATACTTCTGTTTGAGAAACCTGGAGATTACCAGTTCTCTAGATCACCAAAACATCTATTTCATGTACACTGAAGAAGAAAAACTTACAGAATTATCTTCAGATTTAGTATTACAATAAATATTTAACAAATGAATATAACAAGTTGGAGTGATTAAACTCTTCCCAAAAGGGACAATAAAACTATTAGCATTTTTTCCAGTTGTAAAGCAAAGTTTGGGGCTCTGATGATGGTGAAAACCAAAGCACGTTTATAAATATTGATTGTTTTATACCTATGTATTGTTAATGGTCTGCAACAAAGACTTTCACTAGTTATTGTAGACTAGTTTTTTTCAGATATTTTTTGGAATTAGAATTCACAAAAATTTATTTTATATCTTGAGTTAGTACAAACATATATATTTATAACTGAAATTAGTAAATAACACCTTACTACCTGTGATCTGGGATATATTTTATTCCATTCATCTTTAGGCCCTTGTTTAGCTCACTTAAAAAGTGCCCTACTAAATTGATTTTACAACCCACTAATGGGTTGCAGCTGGCTATGTGAAAATTCTGTTCTAATCTCCTACAGAATAGTTCAGCAGTTGCTAACTGAGGGACCCTGCCTTCCTCCCTCTACATGTGGGACTGATGGTATATGTGCTCCCCTTCATGGATACTATTGGTTATCCATATTCATGTCTCCCTCTATTAGTAAATGTGAACTCCTACCACCTGTTAGATCCTGTGGCTATCACTTCCTATTCTTAATTAACTCATGTCTACTTAAAGCTTTGACAGCGGTTTAAGGTGTGCCCACTCTCCTGGGACGGGGTGTTCATTTTGGTCCCAGGAAAGAGCCATGGTGAAGGCATTTCTGCTCAGAGAGTCTGCAGTCTGGCTACCATCACCCCTTCCTCCATTTATTATTTTTTTAAAATTAAGATAAAATTCACACGACATAAAATTCACCATTTTAACCATTTTAAAAGTGTACAATTGGGTTTTTAGCATATTTAGCGTTGTGCAAACATCACCACTATCTAATTCTAGAAAATTTCTATCACTCCAAAAAGAAACTCTATAGCTGCCAATTTTCCTCTTCCCTACCCCCTGGTCTAGTCTATTATCTGACTTTATGAATTTGCCTATTCTGGGCAACTCATTTAAATGGAATCACACAATATGTGGTCTTTTGTGACTGACTTCTTTCAAGGTTCATTCACTCCTTTTTAAAAATTGAGGGATAATTGACATATAACATTAAATTAGTTTTAGGTGTACAACATAATGATTTGATATTTGTATATATTGTGATATCATTCCTTTTTATGGCTGAATAATATTTCATTGTCTGCATATACCACCACATTTTGTTTATACATTCATCAGTTGATGGACATTTGGGTTTTTTTTCCCACTTTCTATTATGAATAATGTTGCTGTGAACATTTGTGAACAAGTTTTGTGTGGCCATATCTTTTTATTTCTCTTGAGTATATACCTAGGAGTGGAATTGCTGGGTCATATAGTAACTCTGTCTTTTTGAAGAACTGCCAAACTTTTCCACAGTGGCTGCACCATTTTACACCAGCAATGTATGAGGGTCCCAATTTGTCCACATCCTCAGAAACACTTGTTACTTCCATTAAAAAAAGTTATTATAGCCATCCTAGTGGGTATAAAGTGGTATCTCATTGTGGTTTGATTTGCATTTCCCTAATGATAAATGATGTGAGCATTTTTTCGTATGCTTATCGGTCGTTTTATATCTTCTTTGGAGAAATGTTCAAATCCTTTGCCCATTTTTAAATTGGGTTATTTGTCTCTTTATCATTGAATTGTAAGAGTTCATTATTCTGCATAGAAGACCTTTATCAGATATATGATTTTTCAAATATTTTCTCCTATTTTGTGAGTTGTCTTTTCATTTTCTTGATAGTGTCCTTTGATGCACAGAAGTTTTTAATTTTGATGAAGTCCAGCTTACCTATTTTTTCTTTTGTTATTTGTGCATTTAGTGTCATATTTAAGAAAGTGTTGTCTAATGCATTGGTCACTAAGATTTATATCTGCATTTCCTTATAAGAGTTGTAGCTCTTCCATTTAGTTCTTTGATCTATTTTGAGTTAATTTTCATACATGGGGTGAGGTAAGGGTTCATTGTTTTGCATGTGGCTATCCAGTTGTCCCAGCATTATTTGTTGAAAAGACTATTTTTTTCCTCCCTCTGTCTTTTTTTGAGGTGTCTTTTATTTACACCTCTGTATATAGGAGGTAAAATGGGGATTGTTTGTAGATTCACTCATTGATTCAGTAACATGGATCCAGTAATATTTCTCTTTTCTTTTTTCTTAAACAATTTTATTAGAGTATCATTTAAATACCATGAGGTTCACCCACTTTAAATGTACAATTCAATGATTGTGAGAGGAGAGAGAAGGTAAAGGCACATTAGGAAAGAACCAGACCCCCTTCTAGAATACTTTGGTGGGTACCAAAGGCTACAATTGTAGATACAGCCTATGAGACAAAAAGTGCTTCTTCTGTTCTAAAAAATGTGCCATGTCGTTTGTCTTCTGGTAATTTCTTGATTGTTTCCAAGATGAAGATATAGGACAGAGCTTCTAGGTTTTAACATAAAGGAAGGTCTAGGGAAGCTCATGAATTGTTGGCCTATACCAGGAAAGTAATTTCTCTGGGCCTGAGTTAACTACATTTTTCACTGTCTTGCTCCAGCTGTCTCTCATCATTCACCCATAAGCTTGTGCTTATAAAGTCCTCTTCTTGGTTGAAAATTCATTCACTATGTGTGGTTTTATAATAGAAATCTGATCATGTGATATATTTGCAGGAAGAAAGATATAAATAAGAGACAGTACTTTATTGACTAGACTTTATTTTCCTATTGTTGACATCGTTTATATTTTGGCAAAAGGGAGTTGGATCTCATAAAGAAAAAATTCCCTCTGAAAGTTTGCCAGAATCAGTTTACTGTCATTTCTAGTTAAAAAGGTTTTCTTTTTTCAAACTTAACGTACACCTTCTTTTTGAATAGCAGATGGGAAAGATCAATGAGCTGCTATGGAGAATTACAGGGTTTTTTCTTCTATTTGATCTTTGATCTTAAGGCAGCTTTTAACCCTGTAGTAATGTCCCAAGAGATTTGAGGAAATATTTTGTAAAACAAAATTATAGGGACTATGAATACATGATTGGTGTTCTCAAAGCATTCTGTCAAATGTAAAGTAAATGCTTTTAAGAAATCATTATCAGCTGTTATGTGTTTTTTATTAGGCTGAATCCTTAGTGTAGTTTATGTCTAAATGCATTATTGTAATTTAGTTTTGAATTTATTTTATTGTTAGGGAAATAGAGTTTTCTTGATATATCAACAAACAGCTGGAAAAAATCACATTGGTGAACAGCCAAAACTCTCTAGGTTTTAAGACTAAATATTATATTAGAGTATTTTAATTTGGAATTTGGAATGTTGCTTTTAAGTTGACTTTTCAATGTGCTTTAAATTTGGTTTCATAGTCTTATCTTTTAGCAAATAAGTTCATGCATTAATAAAAACAAAATTGTGCAGAAAGAGCATTTCTTCCACCCTTAAAACATGACCCACCCCCCCCAACCCCCCCCAAAACAGGCCAGACAGCTGCAAGCTTATGATTTTTTTGGAATACATCAGAGAGCTTAGGTTACAGGGCCGCCAACTGGCTTGAGGTCTAAGGAGAAACAGGTGCCTACAGAGAGAGACATGAGCACTTGCTTACCTGGGACAGCCACTGCAGGGCACTGGTAAGAATTTAGCTAGAATAAAGAAATTGATGGATGCTGAATGTGGAGACTCTGCAGGCTGCACATATAGGTAGAGTTTATATCCACTTGGCAGCCTTTTTTCTCTATGAACTCTACCAGGTGTTCCCCCAAAAGACAGGTGAGATTCCTGAAAAAGCATCCTCGGGTGGTGCAGGGATTGCGGAGAAGAGCAGCTGCTGTAGATGAAGCAAGAAATTATGCCAGTACTCTTCTTCCCTACCTTTCCTTTCTCTTCTACTGAATAAAAGCAGGGGAAGGGCAGAAAAATCACTGTTACCTTTAGGGTACTGGTAAAAACCCATTGCACTTGAGGGTAGGAAGTAGAATCAAAGCTACCCTTGTGTGGCATGATGAGTTCAGAACCACCGTTGGGTAAGGGGCAGGAGCACTGAGAAGGCCACATTCCTGAGACCCAGGGACACAGTGACTGTCTAAGATTTATGCTTTATCGGAACAACAGGAAATCCGTATTCCTGTCTCCTATCACCAGAGTGGTAAGCATCAAGTAACAAGTAACAGTGGAATACTGCTGGGAGAGTGGCCAGACCATGCAGACTTCTCTGAGGCGCAGCACAAAGGGAAGACCTAAAGCTGAGAGTACGGCAGACACTGAGAACGAGTTCCCACTCTAAACACTTTAAACACAAGTTACCGGGAGAGGAATTCGAAGACTGTGGTGCCCTGAGGGTAACCATATCTGTAATACATCTCAAACCTAGCCTGATTTCTGACTAGATTACCTTAACCCCCCCACCCGAAAGGCATAGCAAAAGAAAAGGGTATGCCGCTTTTTATGCATAAAAACTGCTATCTTGGTTGCTAATCTCCTTCATAAGTTCAACTTTCAACAAAAAAATTAGGTCGTGTACAAAAAGGCAACAAAAAACCCCAACACACTGCCAAGAGACAGAGCAGTCAACAAAATCAGATTTAGATATGATTTTCGGACTATCTGACTGAAAATAACTATAATTACTGTATTGAAAGCTCTAATGAAAAAGATTAAGCAATATGATAAATTAGATGGGTAGTTTTAGCAGAAGGATAGAAACTGCAAGAAAGAATTAAATAGAAGCACTAGAAGTGAGAAAAGGCAGAAATGAAGAAGTCCTTTGGTGGGCTTATCAGTAGTTCTGACAGCCAAGGGAAGAATCAGTGAGCTTGTGAATAGGCCAATAGAAATTACTGAAAAAGAGAAGAAAATCAAAAAAGAGAAAAAAGAGTAGAAAAAACACGGAACAGAGCCTCTAAAAGCTATGGAATGGTATCAGCAGATCAAAAGTAAGCACAATCGATAGGATGTAAACCACTAAAAAATTAAACTGGAAAAGGTAAAACTATAGGAAGGGAAAACAGATCAGGGGTTGTCAGGGTTGGAGATGGGGAAGGGGTTGATTCCAAGGGGCAATATGAGGGAATTTGGGGGCATTCTGTATTATGACTGTGGTGTTGGATACATGTCTCTATCCATTTACCAAAATAGAACCGTATACCTCAAAGAGTGTATTTTACTCTATGTAAATTAAAAACAACCAGGATGTGAGGGGAAACCAAAATGGAATACAAACTATTACTAATGAACTTAACAAATGAATAACACAACTTCACCAAAGAGAGAGGGAAGGAAAAGAACTATCCTAATTAATGTTGGAAAATAGTCTTTTGACTGGATATTGGAAGGCTAAAGACAAAAAAGAGCTGCACACAAGCACTGTAATATTTTTAGCATATTTGTTTCTCACAGAAGTATGGATTAGCAATTCTGAAACTATGTATGTTTACTAGGGTTGAAAAAATAGGTACAGTAGGTAAGGAGATTCAGTTTTCTGACTGTCAGAGAAATTACAAATAAGGAAAGTAACAGATTAGAATGAACCCTGTGGTGTTGGAGTATAATCAGAAATATCATTAAGAATTCATTCTGAATATTTTAGGTATATATGTAAATAGATATAGAGATAAATATAGATGTATGTGTGTGTGGGGGGGTATTATACATACATAGACAGTTGACCCTTGAACAACATGGGTTTGAACTGCATGGGTCTACTTACATGCAGATATTTTTCAATAGTAAACAGGGCTTCCCTGGTGGCGCAGTGGTTAAGAATCTGCCTGCCAATGCAAGGGACACGGGTTCGAGCCCTGGCCCGGGAAGATGCCACATGCCGCAGAGCAATTAAGCCCGTATGCCACAACTACTGAGCCTGTGCTCTGGAGCCTGTGAGCCACAACTGCTGAGCCCACATGCCACAACTGCTGAAGCCCGCATGCCTAGAGCCCGTGCTCCACAACAAGAGAAGCCACCGTGATGAGAAGCCTGCACACCTCAAGGAAGAGTAGCCCCTGCTCACCGCCACTAGAGAAAGCCCACGCACAGCAATGAAGACCCAACTCAGCCAAAAATAAAACAAACAAACAAATAAATAAATAAATTTATAAAAAACAATAGTAAATACTACAGTACTACATGGTCCGGGGTTGTTGAATCTGAGGATGCAGAGGATCTGAGGTTACGGAGGGCTGGCTATAGCTATACGAGGATTAACCCCCATGTTGTTCAAAGGTCGACAATATTTCTTACCACTGTCCACTGAAAGGGTCTAGAACACAGATAGCCCAGTGGCAGTGAGTACACGTGGTTCCCATATCTTGTTTTCTAAATACCGTTCTCCAGTTAAAGGAACTAGGGTTCCTTCAAGAAGTGGTTGATCCCAGGAGTGGGTTAGAGAAAATACGAGATGAGCCTGGAGCATCTTGTGGTACCAGAACTAAGGAAGTTCTTTTAAATTGCTTTTAGACCTGAAGTTTTTTCGTTGTTGTTGTTAGTTTTTCTATTTATTTATTTATTTATTTATTTAGGCTGTGTTGGGTCTTAGTTTCTGTGTGAGGGCTTTCTCTAGTTGCGGCGAGCGGGGGCCACTCTTCATCGCGGTGCGCGGGCCTCTCACTATCGCGGCCTCTCTTGTTGCGGAGCACAGGCTCCAGACGCGCAGGCTCAGTAATTGTGGGTCACGGGCCTAGTTGCTCCGCGGCATGTGGGATCTTCCCAGACCAGGGCTCGAACTCGTGTCCCCTGCATTGGCAGGCAGATTCTTAACCACTGTGCCACCAGGGAAGCCCCAGTAAGTTCTTAAAAGAAGCGTGCGGGCATGTTGAGAGGCACAGGAGCCAACCTGAAAGAGCTCTCAATGGCCAAAGCTGGAACAATTTGAACCACAAAATGTCACAATAGTTTTGGATTATAACTCACAGAATAAAATAATATTTATGAACCCATACTGATATAAAAAATAAAATAAATGAATAAATAAGTGGGGAGGTAGCATATAGAAGAATTTGAATTCTAAATGTAGACGGGATAAGGGAAGTAGAAAATCATCGTTAGAATACCACAGTAGTAATTGTCACAGGCTGGATCCAGTGGTGGATGCTAAAATTAGTGGATCAGAGTTTGATAAGAAACAGGATATTTGGAGAATCTTAGTGTGTCTCTTCCAAGATATTAATTAGAAGGGAAAGAGAGTAACTTTACTGTGGATAAACCTGGCAAATACCGCTTTAACCAAGAGAAGCGCACCTCACCTTTGTGGTGTTCTTGCCAAAATGCATAGCCTCAATTTAATTGTGAGAAAACATCAGATGGACCCTAAATACTTGATCATTACTCTTCAAAGCTATCAAATGTCAAAGACAAGGAAAGATTTAGGGGTTGTCACAGATTGGAGGAGACTAAAGATAGAGGATACATCCTAAATGCATTGTAGAATCCTGGACAGAACAAGGATGTTAGTGGAAAAATGTATTTGGGTGAAGTCTGAGTAAAGCTTGTAGTTTACTTGATAGTATTGTATCAATTTTTGTTTCTTAGTTTTGATAGTTATGGTATGATTAAGTAAGATGTTAATATTAGGGGAAGTTGGGTGAAGAGTATTTGGGAATTCTTTGTACTATTCACCTTTTCTGTAAGTTTAAGATTATTTTAAAATAAAAAGTTAAAGGGAAAAAAATGTAGGTTTTTATTTAACTGCTGCCTGATGACTGAGATATTCTAAAAATAAAGCTCCCATCCCCAATTAAGAGATTTAAATTTGTAAATTTCCATTCACTTTAAGAAGATTAGATTCTTTTGCAATCCTCTACTATTTTTATATAGTTTTATTAAAACAAGGTTTCATAAGTAAGTTTCCCTCTCAAATATTTTAGGGTCTGTACGTTTTATTTCTCAAGTTGGTGTGCAGGAAATTTGAACGTGTAACTATTACTAAAAGCTTCAGGCCTAAAAATTTTTTACAACTTGGCATTTACTTCCAACTCTTATTTGCATTGTTGACTAATGAAATGTTGAGTAGCAACTGTGTGACAGGTGCCGAGCTGGTACCCATGGTACAAAGACTTTTAAGGTAGGTCTGTCCCCTTGATAACTTGCAGTTATTTGGAGAATGTAAGAAAAACTGTAGTAGAGGAAATTTCACTGTCATGTGGGACATCCTATTCAGTGTGGTTTTATTTCTCCAGTCTCTTCATGCCTTCTGTTTGGAATTCTTCTCTTGTTTAGAATCTCAACACCTCAACACTGTTACTTTTCTTCCACCCACTAAAGCCATTTTGGAATTCTCAGTAGTTCCTGATGGCTTTCCTAACTCAGAGAAGAGTGGTAGGTCTTGTCCTGGTTGTACATTGTCTAGTACTACAGTTTCTCAGAATGCCTTTTGCTTAACAGACTACTCTTACCAAAGAAAGTTTGGAGTATAAATAAAATACCTTCACTTAAAAGTCTTCTGCTTTGTTTTGTTTATTCTGTGGTGTTATTCATGCAATAAGAAAATAACTTATGAAACCTCTTTGTAGAAAAAGGTATGTATAGGGAATTCCCTAGTGGCCTAGTGGTTAGGATTCTGGGCTTTCACTGCTGTGGCTCAGGTTCAATCCCTGCTCGGGGAACTGAGATCCCGTGAGCTGCGTGGCGGGGCAAAAAAAAATAAAAAAGAGTATACATACATGTTTTGCAATAATTTCAGATAAGCAGATCTCACCAAAGCTTATTTGTTGACCCCAGATAAAGAATCATGTTTTGGGGCAAAAATGAAGTATCAATTTATCTTGATACTTGATTTATTTCTTATCATATCAGTAAATGATTGGGGGGGGGGTGATTATGATAACTCAAACAGTGAAAAGTTGTCAAAAAAAAAAAAGACTGTGGAATGTTTTGTAATGATGACCGTGAAGGCATACAGCAGGATCATAGTAAAATAGAAGGCTGCCTTCAGAGTAGGAATATGATTTAGGAAATAGTCTGCTATCAATTAAGTAGCCAAGACCAAGCAGATGAGTGCTCTTCTCTTTTTCCTTCAGTGGAATGAGGATGGAATAGAGCTGAAGGATGATAGATCTGGGAATCTTCTACATAATTCCTGTGTCTCATCTGCAGTTATGTCAAATTCTTTTACTTCTTTCCACTTTCCGTTCTTGATGTGTTCCATTTGCCCTTATATTGTCGCTGTGATGTTAGTCTATTTGATGTTAATTGTGAACCTTCTATTTCTTAATGATTTGGTGTCAGAGGAATTGTGCTGAATTCGGATTACATGTGTTTATTAAACGTCTTCTATGTCGTAGACTGTGCAAAATCCACTTTCATACGCCTTATTTCATTTGATCTTATTTAGTTGAATGAGATTGTGAAATATAGCTGGGGCACAATACCATTTTATTGTGTGGGCTGAATTGTCCTGAGAGAAGTGTGTGGGATTACTAACGGGATTATGGAAGGTAGTGGAGGAATGGCATAAAATATGTATAAAGTAATGTACAGGAAGGCCGATACATCTGTGGAAGATAAGGTTGTGTGTATGTTTTGAAAGTCATCTCTAACACTAAATGCTAGTGATGACACATTTGCCTACAAAAAATCATAATGAGTTTACATTTTAAGATGGAGTACTCATCTATAGAAGTAAGTTGCTTTATTATTAATTAATCTAGGATGAGGGAAATGTGTGCTGCAGTTGTACCACATGATTTACTTGCTGATTGGTAATATCTTAGATTCTATTATATGAAAATTTTCTTATTTATAGTTTAATTTGTAATGTATTTGAGCTAATTTTGAGCTTTGTTAGTCATAGATTATGAATTTGTTTACCTTTTGTCTCTTAGAAATGTTGTAAGAAAAATGCTAGAGTAGTCATTTATTACATAGTGAAGTCTCACAGCATATTGAAAACTAAACCTGACACAGTGAAGTGAAAGTTTTCTCCTGAAGTGAACATGAGTAAATGCATTAAAGAGAATCTCTTGCTATTTCTTGACTATGCATATTACAGATTTTGAGTTTTTGATAAATTTTATTTCCTGGATGATCTCTCTCTTACCAGGTGCCCTCTAATTGACTTTTTAAAAAGCACTGAATACTACCACCTCCCCACCTCCTTTAAAATCTTTTTGTGAGAACAAGGAGAATGATTAACTTTCTAATTGATGTATGGTGGCATAGCTATCTGAAATACTTTCATTAAAGCAACTTATTTTTTTAAAGATAGCCAAGTTAAATATGTAATCACTCTCCAGAGTAATTGAAATGAAAGAATGGATGTAATTAAGAATTGTGTCTATCTTTTTATAGGGCATCACATAACTGATAGTTCTGCTATGTACATGCAGTTGATAATAAATGGCTCTGATAGTTTCCTTGGAGCAAATGCTAGTGGATATAGTACTTTCACACTTACAGTCCAGTCTGAGTTTGACATAACTTTTTCATTACTACTCTTCTGTTGCATCTGTAGTCATACAGTGAGGTCAAAAACCTACATATGTATTGTGCTGTCTACGTTTTTTTCTCCTGCAGTGTAGCCAGAAATATGGCTTTTTAGGAACTGACTGATTTTTCTAAATTTCAAAAAGGTAAAGGTAAAATTGAGTTTTTTTAATGGCTCCTTCTTAAGAAAAGAAGAATTGAGTAAAAATGAAGATTAAAGTTTCGTTGCCTAAATTGAGCTTGAACAGATTGTGGCAGAATTGGAAAGTACTTTATATAGCAGATATACATAAATTTGCTCCTTTTAGAAATTGGTCATACAAAAAGTGTGACCTCCTCATTTACATACCTTTTCATCAAATTTTGCTGAGCAGTGTATTTGCCAGATTTTTGATCGGTTTCTTTTTCTCAAAAAATTACTGTTGTAATTAAAAGATTATTTTGCTCAAAATAACAAGTTGTTATTCTTGCTAAATTTGAAAATCTTTTTATGTGTCCTTTACAGCTTCTTTTTGTTTAGGATAAACATCTTGGAATTGGATCCAGCTCATCCTTAGCAGATGCTATTTTCCTTTCCTTCCACCTGATGACTTTCCCTGTTCATCTGGGTGACTTCAGCTCAGCTCAAGGGCAGTCTTCTCTGACCTCCCAGTGTGCACTCCACCCCCATTCCTGCCACTCCACTTACACTGCTTTCAGCCAGGTCATCAACAGCCTAAATCCCTGGGGATGTGTTTCTTACTCCATCTTGCTGTGAAATTTGTCAGTATTGACATCTCTTTTTCTCACGTGCTGGTTTCCCGCTCTCCTGATTTTCTTTCCACTTAAATGATTGCTGCTCCTTATTCTTTGTGAGCGCTTCTGCTCATCCCACTAATGGTGATGTTCCTCAGATTATTTCTCTGGGTTTCTTTTTTTTTTTTTTTTGCTTATGTGTCACATCCTCTTGGGGAAATGTCTTGTTTCATAGGACTGTCATCTGGTCCTGATGACTCCTAAATAAAAATTCCCAGTCCAGATCTTTCTTCTGCATTCCTGACTCATATCTAGCTGGCTTCTGGGCACTTCCAGTAAGTGAGAAAAATCACCAAGATGTCCCATAAGCCCTTTAAATCTAGTGTCTCCAAACAACTCTTTAGGGGATCTCCTCCCCCCACCTTTCTGGTCATGTCGTCTCTCTCCTTAAAAACATTCAGTGCCTCTTTTTGCCTACCATGCTCTGGCTTCAAACTATATTTCTAGCTTCATTTTCCATTGTGCCTTTGCTTTAGTGAAATAAAATACTTGCTTTTCTACCAGTATGTCCTGAACCTGCCCATATCCTTGTTATTTTCTCTTGCTTCACGCCTCCCTCTGTTAAGCAGATCCTCGTCTCTTACAGATGCTCAGACAGGTCTGATGCCAGCTTGATCCTGAAACTTTCCAGGATCCAGTTACTCTCTCTCCTTTTTTGTGAACTCCTATATTTTATTGAAACCCATTTAATGACATGACCTTATTCTGCTAATTATTCTGTATCATTATTTAGTACTTGCCTTATCTCCCCTACCAGCCTATCATATCCTTCAGGCTGGAGTTAAGACGTGTTGCCTCACAGGACCCACACACTGGGCCTGGCATATGGTGGGCATGTCCTGGCCTGTTGGGGTGTCTGATAGAGGGGTTGAGGAGTGATAACTTCTGACAGCTCTTAGTTACCATTCACGATAATTTCTGGCCACAGCAGGATTGATTCCTGTTCCATTTCTCAGCCTGCGTGTGCAGTCAGACTAGACTCATGTTAGATATATGTGGGGAAGCAGCTGTAGATTTTTTGAACCCTGGCTGGTTTCATTTATCATATTATTTGACTCTTAAGATGAACATTTTTCCCCACATTTTACTATCTCTGAAATTAGGATGAATTTTACAGCCTCTTACAATTATAATTGGCAGTGTTATACCAGTTTTAGTAGTATATTTAATAATGGCATGTCACACAATCCATAGCACCTTAGGTTTGATGAATTTTAGTAAATTATAGTGTGTGGTTACACAGTGATTTCCATTCATGGGATCGTGTCACCCAAGGGTGTTATTGATTGCAGTGGACATTGTGGTTTCTATTCAACCTTCTTTCCAACCCAGACACATTACACAGTAGTTCTTCAGGTTGGGTAGGGGGGACTCCCCTCATTCTCCTGCCCATGGTGGGTTCCTACTGGTATAGATAACTCAGGGCAACCTCACCCCTTATCTCCAGTAGTTGGTTCTGTGGTGGGAACAACAACTAGATGTGTCCAATTAAAGTAAGACTCCGAGCTTTTGTTTGGTGAGAAGAAATACTTGCTGACTCTCCTTTTGCATGAGAACAAGGTAGTCTGTAGCGATAGGAGCTCCTGGTAGCCATAATACCTCTGAGGGGAGCCAGTCTGAGCTTCAGGCTATCTGTGGAAAAGGGCAGAGCCAAGAGAGTTGAAGAGAAAGGAGCTGCGGCCCGAGAAACTGTGAGGAGCAGCAGAGCATTAGCGGTTAGGAGCGCAGCTCTGGACTGTAATGCGTGGGCTTGAAGGCCAGCTCTGCCGCTTACTAGCTGTGTCCCTCTGGGCAAGCAAAGTAACGCAGCCTCACTCTGCCTCAACTTCCTCATCTGTAAAATGGGGATGATAACTCTCAGAAAGTTGTGGAGAGGATCAATGATACATGGAAAATGGAGAGGGGGTACCTGGCACATTGTGTTTGCTTTGTTACTATTTTGTTATTGTTGCTAATCAACTCTGAAACTTACCCTCTCTCTGGGCTTTCATTTTTTGTTCATGCAGTTTGATTGATGCTTTTGGTTATTTTCCACTGAAAAACACCCTACTGTATACTGGTGAAGTTCAGAATTCTGAGAGTAATTTGAATTTAGCTTAAAGGTAAATATTTAATAAGTAGTTTGACTTCCTGACCACTACATACTTTACATAACTAGGTTAAAGGTACTCTTAAAAAATGCATGAATTATGATTTTACAGACTGCTTTTGTCTAGGACTAAAAAAAATCAGTCCTAGCATTTTTAGGAGAGCTAACTGAAATGGCTCTCCCTCCCCCTCACGTTAACAAATAAGCATTAATAATGATATCGGCTTTTAGCACCTACTTATAAAAATTTTTAAATTTATTTGAAAGTTCCCTTGGATAGAAAAGCAAATATTTTCAATTACTTCCTGTGTCATGTTGATATACCCATCTCCATGTTTGTTCTTGGAATCCCCATATAATAAGTTAAAGATTTAAGAATCTTTTAAACTTTCAGATACACCTTTAAAGTCTAACTTCTTGAAAATACAAACTCCTTTACTTTTTTTTTTCCCCCTTTTAAAACTACATTTGGTTGTAATAATGTCCAGCCCATCATAGGTACTAAATGTAACCCTTGGTAAACATTCACTTACATCTTATATGTCACACTGTCTAATGACATGGGTATTGACTGACTTTCCCCCCCAAGTTTTATTGAGATGTAATTGACATATAACGTATTACTTTTAGCTGTACAACATGACTGACTTACTTTTGAAAACATTCCTTTAAAAAGCAACCTTCCCTGTGGCATTAAAAAAATTCGTTTTAGGGCTTCCCTGGTGGTGCAGTGGTTGAGAATCCACCTGCCAGTGCAGGGGACACGGGTTTGAGCCCTGGTCCAGGAATATCCCACATGCCGCGGAGCAGCTAAGCCCGTGCGCCACAACTGCTGAGGCTGTGTGCCACAACTACTGAAGCCCGCGCGCCTAGAGCACATGCTCCGCGACAAGAGAAGCCACTGCAACGAGAAGCCCGCGCACCACAATGAAGAGTAGCCCCTGCTCTCCACAACTAGAGAAAGCCCGCGTGCAGCAACGAAGACCCAACACAGCCAAAAATAAATAAATTTATTTTTAAAAAATATTCGTTTTAGAAAAATTTGACCTAAAGGTGTGTTTTGGGGAAAATACCTATCATGATTACAAGTTATCTATTACTTTGTTCTTTGGTTTACAGAGGAATACAAGGAAAAGAGACTGTACCATTGTGAGGAAGACAAAAAACCCAAAATGTCTCAATGTGACATTAGCTTCCCTCCTTATACACAGTTGCAAGGCTGAAGGATCTGGTTTCCTTGTTTCTTTTCTACTAACCTCTTTCTCCCTGTCTCCTTGGTCAGTTGCTAAAAACATATACTTTCAAAGGAGTTCAGTAGTTTCTAAATTTATTTTGTTTTTTAATACATTTATTTATTTTTGGCTGCATTGGGTCTTCGTTGCTGCGCCCGGGCTTTCTCTAGTTGCGGCGAGCAGGGGCTACTCTTCATTGTGGTGCGTGGGCTTCTCATTGCGGTGGCTTCTCTTGTTGCTGAGCACGGGCTCTAGGCACACGGGCTTCATTAGTTGTGGCACGTGGGCTCACTAGTTGTGGTGCATGGGCTTCAGTCGTTGTGGCTCGCGGGCTCTAAAACGCAGGCTCAGTAATTGTGGCGCATGGGCTTAGTTGCTCCGTGGCATGTGGGATCTTCCCGGACCAGGGCTCGAACCCATGGCCCCTGCATTGGCAGACGGATTCTTAACCACTGCGCCACCAGGGAAGCCCTCTAAATTATTTTTAGTGGCTAATCTAACACAGGTTTTTAGATGTATAGAAAGTTTAGTTGTTTACAAAGCATTTCGTATCTATCTTCTTTTTAGGATTTCTGAGACGTAGATAGGGCACACATATTATCCTATTGTAGGTGAAGAAACAGTGGCTTCTAGTTAACACACGTGTGGACAGTGACCTATATAGGAATATGCTTGTCCTGTTAAACTATTAAATAATCAGCGTTTTACTTTAACAGGAAACACTAGCAGTATTCCCACTAAGGTCAGAAACAAACTCAATGTAGTTGACAAGAGAAAACAATTAGAGGCATCTTAGCCCTTATATGGTATTTTATTTGGAAATCCCTAGTGAATCAATGGTAAAACTGACTGAGACAATGAACCTAAAGAGCATTATGTTAAGTGAAAGAAACCAGGCGCAAAAGACCACACACTGTATGACTCCATTTGTATGAATTGTTCACAGTAGGCAAATCTATAGAGACAGAAAGTAGGTTAGTGGTTGCCTAGGACTGGGAGGTGGGGATGGGGAGTGACTCTGTATGGGCACAAGGTTTCTTTCTGAGGTGATGGAACTTTCTAAAATTAGATCGTGGTTTTGGCTGTACAGCTCTATAAGTATACTAAGATGTATTGAATCATATACTTAAAAGGAGTGACTTATATGTAAATTATTTCTTAATAAGTGTTTTAAAAAATCTAACTCGTAAAGTAAAATAATTCAATAGGATAGTAGGATATAAATTAACATACAAAAATCAAAAGCCTTCATATACATAAGCAATAGCTAGTTAGAAGATATAATGCAAGAGAAGGCCCCATTTATAATAGCAACAGAAAAGATAAAATACTCAAGACTGAAACTTCAAAAATGTGCAAAACTGATATGAAGCAAACTTTAAAACACTCCTGAAAGGCTTAAAGGTAGAGCTGAACAAAACTAAATTCATGCCTTGTTGTAGGACAGGATGACAGCACTGTACAGCTGTAATCAAGGATTTGAGTGCAAGGAGTTAATTTGAGAGATGATCCCAGGAAGCACCTGTGGGGGAGTGGGAGTGGGGAATGAGATGAAATGGAAGGAAGCCAATGTTAGGGTGTGTTCATGAAGGGGCTCCTGCTGTTAGCAGCTGGATCTCAGTCCTACTGGGGGCTTTTGTGAAGCTGCATAGAACTCATCTCAGAGTTCTCTCACCTGAGGGCAAAGAAGCTGGAGTATTTATTCACCACCTCCTGCCCAGCTTTGGTGGCTGGCTTCTCCCTGATACTCTGGCCTGCCCTCGACAATCTTCCTCGAACACTCTCAGGCAGAGAGTAGCTGTGGCCAGCAGTAGAAAGCTGTAAGAATCTAGGGAGTGGTGAGTGCTGAGTAGACCAGCAGCTTATGTTGCAGTGGCATTCCAGATCTGTGCTGCTGAGATGTAGAAGATATTACAGTTTCAAGCCAAACTGAGGAGGTGGAGGTACTCTGTGGGCTTTGTTGTCTATGTAGTGTCATATCTCCAGTACCTGGAGAGCTGTAGTCTTCTCTGAGTGGGACCATAAATGAGTCAGGGAGCAGTTGTGCATATTTTCTGTTGCAAAGAGTTGGTGGGCTTCTCCACCACAGGGCCTCTCTTCCCCTGTGCTCTGTCCAGGCCTGCTCAGAGTCTGGACTGGCTCTTGGAAAGAGCTGCTCTTGCTGTGAGCAGTTTTACACTGTGCCTGTGGTTTTTGCCAATGAAATTTAATGAAATAGGATAAATTAACATCGACAAGACAATTGTTTATTTTTAAAAAGCAATTTTTTTTTGTTCAATTTGCCTCTGCCAATATGAATTCTAATATATTTGTTCCTTGATCCTTATTATCACAGTATGAAATAAGGAAAGCATAATTTTGCAAAAAGATATGTTCATGTGATTTTTGAATGTTGATCAAGGAACCATATAGTGCATGAGATCCATAATGGTTCTATGATTCTTCTTATAAATCCTCAACTGCTAGCTGTTTGTTTGTTTGTTTGTTTGTTTGTTTATGGCTGCGTTGGGTCTTTGTTGCTGCACGCAGGCTTTCTCTAGTTGGGGCGAGCGGGGGCTACTCTTCGTTGTGGTGTGCGGGCTTCTCATTGCGGTGGCTTCTCTGGTTGTGGAGCACGGGCTCTAGGCGCGTGGGCTCAGTAGTTGTGGCTAGTGGGCTCTGGAGCGCAGGCTCAGTAGTTGTGGCGCACGGGCTTAGTTGCTCCACAGCATGTGGGATCTTCCCAGACCGGGGATCGAACCCGTGTCCCCTGAATTGGCAGTCGGATTCTTAACCACTGCGCCACCAGGGAAGTCCCCTCAACTGCTAATTTTATTTGATGATGCCTAGTATTTCCAAAAGCTTACTTGAATGAGAAATGTTTATCAGTAAACTAGTTAGCTAATTAAAAATATCTCTTGATTTTGAAAACCATGCACAATGTGACAGATTGAAAGGGAATATGTAAAATGTGCATATTACAGTATATCGTCTGTGAAACCTACCGGTAGACATTTATATCCATTAGTCAAGATGCTGGTTTTCACCTTTATTCCCAATAGATACACTAAGCCAGACTAGCTTAAATATGTTGCTTGGTAGTCATTTTTCTTGCCAAGTTTTATTAAGTATACTTATTTTCTGTTGTTGTTGTTGTTCCTTTCCTTTCTTGTTCTGCCTTCCTTTGAATTGAGTATTTTTAAATATTCCATTTTATCTCTTCTTTTGGTTTATTAGCTATACTTTACTTTTTGTCGTTGTTGCTGTGGGATTTAAAAAATTTATCTCTAACTTATCATAGTCAACTATTAAATAATACTACACCCTTCACATATAATGTAAGGACCTTAAAATAGTATGCTTCCATTTCCCCCTCCCATTTTATCATAAATTTTACTTGTATGTATTATGAACCCCACAGTATATTGTCATTTTTGCTTTAAACAATAAATTATCTTTCAAGTAAAATTTTAAAATGTGAAACAAAGTTTGTTATTCTTTAGCCACATATATAACATTTCTAATATATCTTTGTGTTTATATGAATTTCCATCTGATATTCTTTTTCTTCAGCTCCCTTAAAAATTTTTAAGTTTCAGGTCTGCTGGTACCAAATTATCTTTGCGTTTGTCTGAAATTTTTATTTTGCCTTCATTTTAAATGATGTTTTTGCTTGGTATAGAATTCTGACTTGGCTTTCTTTCTTTCTTTTTTTTGCCTTTCAGTACTTTATAGCTGTTCCATTGTCTTCTGGTTTGCCTTGTTTCTGAGGTGATTTCAGTGTAAAACCTTCTCAGTGACCTGTAAAATCTACATGATCTCAAACTTTCTGACTCTTTGACTTCATTTCCTCCTCCTTCCTCCCTCCCTCATTCAGGCAGGCTAAGTGTTTACCTGCTGTGGGCTTTTGTATTTGTTGTTCCATTTTTGTGGTCCACTCTTCTCGCAGATATTCTTATGACTCAGGCTTTCACTTCATGCAGGTCATCTTATGAGAAAAGCATTCTTTTGTTACTCTATATATAATAGTAATACCTTCCACTCTGCACTTATTTTCCCTCTGACCATACTTTATTTTTATCCGTAATGCTTATCACTGTGTGACGTATTTTGTCTTGATTTTTTTGTCTTGTTTCTTCTGTCGAATTTTAAATCCAACTGGGGAAGGAGTAAATATTTTCTTTATCTTCTAGAATAGCACCTGACACTTAATAGGGGTTCAATAAATATATGTGGAAAGAAAGAAAGAAAAGACAGACAGACAGCAGGCTTCAGTTCATTAAGGAAGTGATGGTATAAATTTTGGGGATTAAAAATAGCTATCTTTGTCCTTAAAATAATATTAAATATGAGGGTGTTTATCATTTCCTTGTGTGGAAACCTTATAGCCTCTGTTAATAATTCTGTAGCTGACCACAAGTATGTTATACTCTCTGAGCCTGATAAATGATGGAATGGGAACAGGCAATGTCTGAAGTCCCTTCCAACTATTTATTCATTCATTCATTCATTATAAACAACTTCATAATGAGGTCTCCTTCCTAGTTTTCCCTGCAAAAATCCATTGTAATCAGGTTAAATGTACAGTAGGGAAATTAATTATATCATTTTCCTTTGTAGAAAACCTTTGTTGGTTTTTTTTTTTTAGTAAGACTCCCTCTGTATTATTATTATTTTTAAAATTTATTATTTATTTATTTATTTATTTTTGGCTGCATTGGGTCTTCGTTGCTGTGCACGGGCTTTCTCTAGTTGGGGCGAGCAGGGGCTGCTCTTCGTTGCGGTGTGGGGGCTTCTCATTGCAGTGGCTTCTCTTGTTGTGGAGCACAGGCTCTAGGCGCACAGGCTTCCATAGCTGTGGCATGCGGGCTCAGTAGTTGTGGCGCATGGGCTTAGTTGCTCCGTGGCATATGGGATCTTCCCTGACGAGGGATCGAACCCGTGTCCCCTGCATTGGCAGGCGGATTCTTTACCACTGCACCACCAGGGAAATCCCTTTTGTTGGTTTTTGATTGCCCTAAAATTCTTTGATGCATCATCAAAGGCTTTCCACCATGTCATTCATTCCTGTCTCCAGTTTTCCATTTCACCATTCCTAGTCTATATCCCATGCGTATTCTCCATTTTCTTTTTTAGATGCTGCTTTTTGTTCCTTCCGTTAGGATTTCCTGCCGCCCATTCCTATTTGTCAAAATCCTTTCTGTCTTTGATGTCTAACATCAAATGCTATCTTCTTTGTGACATCTTTCCCAGTGCTCAGAATTAAATGATTGTTTCTTAATCTGAACTTCTTTTGTACTCTGTTGAAATGAAATATTATATTTGAATATGGTTAACAGATAATAGGGCCTCAAAAGCTTCTTATTGAATTTAAAACATTAAATAATCTCATTGTTTCTTTTTTTTTAATAAATAAATTTATTTATTTATTTATTTTTGGCTGTGTTGGGTCTTTGTTGCTGCGTGCAGGCTTTCTCTAGTTGCGGCGAGCGGGAGCTACTCTTCATTGCAGTGCGCGGGCTTCTCATTGTCGTGGCTTCTCTTGTTGCGGAGCACAGGCTCTAGGCGTGCAGGCTTCAGTAGCTGTGGCACGTGGGCTCAGTAGTTGTGGCTTGTGGGCTCTAGAGCTCAGGCTCAGTAGTTGTGGAGCACGAACTTAGTTGCTCCGCGGCATGTGGGATCTTCCCGGACCAGGGCTTGAACCCGTGTCCCCTGCATTGGCAGGCAGATTCTTAACTGCGCCACCAGGGAAGCCCAATCTCATTGTTTCTTGACATAGGTAAGCACACTGGTGTAGTGCAATAACACTGACTCTAGGAAAAATCGTGCAGCCAGTGAAGTTTTTTTTAACCCCACCCCGGTTTTCCTTTGGAGGGGCATTGACCTCTCTTGCAGTGTCAAGTAGTCTTTCTCACTTTGCGCTTGATAATTGGGGCTTTGCGCGCCAGCTTTCCTCTCCCTGAGCAGCAGCCTCCTCTAGCTCCATTTTAGAGTTAAAAATCTCTTTTTTATATTACTGCCTTTATTTATCCTCTGTTATTTTCAGATACGTCTAAATTCTTTAGAGTTGTTTTTAGTATTTTTTATTTAGTGTTTTAAGTCCTATAAGACTGCCTTTAATACAGACCCTGGGGCTCTCTCACTTTCAGTAAAATAAAACCACTTTAAACTTTAGTTTTAAGGTCATAGTTTTCCCCATTTCTCTCATGGACTTGCAGGTTGCCTTTTTGATTTTATCATTTTATTACATTTTATTGGTTTAGTGTTTTTATATAAAGTGCATCTCTTGATATCCTTTTATTCAAATTCTTTTGATAACTTTTACTGGTCTTCACATATTTGTAAAGGAATCTTTAAAAAAGGAAAGGAATTTGTCAAGCCATTTACTGTTCTTTATTGTAAGATACACCAAAATGTACATCTATTTTAGCCTTATTGGTAGTTTCGTTTTTTTGATCACAGTGAAATATTGAATATAATCTTGATATAAATTAAACTTCTTCCTATAATTAGTAATTTAGATGACTCCTTGTCAGTCAGTGATGCAGAGTTGACCCTTGCCAATTAGACATAACAATGTAAAAATGGAAGAAGAATGGATTTGAGGAGTGTAGAGTTTATCTCAGTGTGGGATATCATACTTTTACAAGACCATGTCTTGACATGTACAGGTATACCTCAGAGATATTGTGGGTTAGGTTCCAGGTGACTGCAATAAAATAAATATATCACAATAAAGTGAGTCACATTTTTTTGGTTTCCCAGTGCATGTAAAAGTTATGTTTACACTATACTGCAATCTATGAAGTGTGCAATAATAGCATTATATCTAGAAAAACAATGTGCATACCTTAATTAAAAAATACTTTGTTGCTAAAAAATGCCAACTATCATCTGAGTCCTTTGCTGGTGGAGGGTCTTGCCTGGATATTGACGGCTGCTGACTGATCAGGGTGGTGGTCACTGAAGGCTGGAGTGGCTGGGGCAGTTTCTTAAAATGAGACAACAGTGGAGTTTGCTGCATCGATTGACTCTTCCTTTCATGAATGATTTCTCTATAGAATGCAGTGTTGCTTCATAGCACTTTACTCCCAATAGAACTTCTCCCCGAATTAGAGTCAGTCCTCTCAAACCCTGCTGCTGCTTCATCAACTAAGTTTATGTAATATTCTAAATCATTTGTTGTCATTTCAGCAGTCTTCACCAGGAGTGGATTGCATCTCACAAAACCACTTTCTTTGCTCATCAGTAAGACAAGTCCTCATTCATTAAAGTTTTATCATGCGATGGCAGCAATTCAGTCACATCTTTAGACTCTACTTCTAATTTTAGTTCTTTTGCTATTTCCACCAATCCTCCACTGAAGTCTTGAACCCCTCAAAGTCATCTGTGAGTGTTGGAATCAACTTCTTCCAAACTCCTGTTAGTGTTCATATTTTGACCTCTTCCCATGAATCTCGAATGTTCTTAATGGCATCTGGAATGGTGAATCCTTTCCAGAAAGTTTTCAGTTTACTTTACCCAGATCCATCAGAGGAATCACTAGCTCTAACCTTAACAAAATGTATTTCTTCAATAATGAGACTTGAAAATTGAAATTACTCCTTGATCCATGGGCTGCAAATAGATGTTGTGTTGGTAGGCATGAAAACAGCATGAATCTCCTTGTACATCTCCATCAGAGCTCTTAGGTAGCCAGATGCATTGTCAGTGAGCAGTGATATTTTGAAAGGAATCTTTTTTTTCTGAGCAGTTGGTCTCAACAGTGTGCTTTAAATATTCGGTAAACCATGTTGTAAACAGATGTGCTGTCATCCAGGCTTTGTTGTTCCATTTATAGAGCACAGGCAGAGTAGACTTAGCATAATTCTTAAGGGCCCTAGGATTTTCAGAATGGTAAATGAGCATTGGCTTCAACTTCAAGTCACCAGCTGCATTAGCCCCTAACTAGAGAGTCAGCCTGTCCTTTGAAGTCAGGCATTGACTTCTCCTCTCTAGCTAACAAAGACCTAGATGGCATCTTCTTCCAATAGAGGGTTGTTTCATCTACATTGAAAATCTGTTGTTTAGTGTAGCCAACTTCATTAATTATGTTAGCTGCATTTTCTGGATAACTTGCTGCAGCTTCTACGACAGCACTTGCGGCTTCACCTTGTACTTGTATGTTATGGAGACGGCTTCTTTCCTTAAACCTCAGGAACCAACCTCTGCTAGCTTCAGACTTTTCTTCGGCAGCTTTCTCACTTTTCTCAGTGTTCATAGAATTGAAGAAATTTCGGGCCTTGCTCTGGATGAAACTTAGGTTTAAGGGAATGTTGTGGCAGTTTGACCTTCTATCCAGACCACTAAAACGTTCTCCGTATCAGCAATAACGCTGTTTCGCTTTCTTATCGTTCGTGTGTTCACTGAAGTAGCACTTTTAATTTCCTTCCAGAACTTTTCCTTTACATTCACAACTTGGCTAACCGTTTGGTACAAGAGGCCTAGCTTTGGGCCTCTGTCAGCTTTCGATGTGCCTTCTTCACAAAGCTTAATCATTTCTTGCCTTTTTTTTTAAAAAAATTATTTATTTATTTTTATTTATTTATTTATGGCTGTGCTGGGTCTTCGTTTCTGTGCGAGGGCTTTCTCTAGTTGCGGCGAGCGGGGGCCACTCTTCATCGCGGTGCGCCGGCCTCTCACTATCACGGCCTCTCTTGTTGTGGAGCACAGGCTCCACACGCGCAGGCTCAGTAATTGTGGCTCACGGGCCTAGTAGCTCCGCGGCATGTGGGATCTTCCCAGACCAGGGCTCGAACCCGTGTCCCCTGCACTGGCAGGCAGATTCTCAACCACTGCGCCACCAGGGAAGCCCCTCATTTCTTGCTTTTGATTTAAAGTGAGAGACGTTCAACTCTTCCTTTCACTTGAACATTTAGAGGCCTCGGTAGGGTTTTTAATTGGCCTAATTTCAATATTGTTGTGTCTCAGGGAATAGGGAGGCCTGAGGAAAGGCAGGGAGACAGGGAACAGCTGGTCGGTAGAACAGTCAGAACATGTACAACGTCTATCAAATTCACTGTCTTATCTGGGCAAGGTACGTGGTACCCCCAATTACAATAGTAACGTCAAAGATCACTGATCACGGATCAATATAACAAATATAATAATAATGAAAATGTTTGAAATATTGTGAGAATTACAAAAATGTGACACAAGAAACATGAAGTGAGCAAGTGCTTTTGGAATAATGGTGCTCAACACAGGGTTGCCAGAAACCTTCACCTTGTAAAAAATGCAGTATATGTGAAGTGCAATAAAGCAAAGCTTAATAAAATGAGTTATGCCTGTATTAATAGTAAAAATGTATTTAGTACTTCCAGACGCTTTTAAATGCCTTACATACTCCATTATTTTTAATCCTTACAACAATCCCATTATTAATTCCATTTGTTAATAAGGGAATTGACCTAGAATTTAGGTAAATAGTCTAAGGTCATATAGTTAGTTGGCAGAGCTGGGTCTGGAAGTCTGGCTTCTAGTAATAAAAAAGCCTTTTTCTCACTTTTTTTTTTTATAACATACCAGGTTTAAGTTTAAGATTTCATTTGGAGAACAGAAGGGTTTTACTATTTAAAATAAAGATATTAAATACCACTAGTCTACAAAGTTCATTTAGTTATTATTATCCTTTGATATCACTTTTACTGCGCTCTTGATGCATTCTTTAATTCTGTGTTGCTGTTTAACTTTCTGATGTTTGTGAGAAATATATTTATGTCTTGAACTGCATCTGTTTGGGTATAAACTTCCCACAGATAAGTTCATTAGACTGGATGTTCCTGGAGAACTTATATTTCTTTGTATCTCATATGTGGCACCCAGCGCAGTACCTTGACATATACATTTTTCAACAAGTAAACTTGGTTTAACTGGTTGAATAAACCCATATTTTTGTCCTTGGGAAAACAATTCTAATTTGGTGTAAAATATGCTACCTATTACAGTTAACAATCTTGAGAATGTCATATGAGAACAGCAGTTCTGTCCCACCCACCCCCAATTTCTTATTTGTACAGTGACACCTATGAATTTGTAGGTTGGAACAAGCTACAAATCTATGGAAGATACTTTTCCTGCAGAGGGATGGCTAATGTGACTTGTGCATTCTAATTAAGCTTTTTTTGAAGTTTAGCATTCAAATCTGCATTCTTACTTGATTAATATTCACCACCACTATTTTTATGCAGATCACATGAAAAATGAACCGTACATGCCAGGATACCTTGCAAGAAATTACTGTTCATCAGCATGAATCAATAAGCTCACAAGTATAACAGTATCCACTGGGAAAAGTAAAAAAAAGCTGTTACTAAAGTCATATAATATGAAAGAAAAAGGAGAAAAAAATTCATTTTTGCATTGAAAACCATAAAAATGTTTCAAGAGAAAATTAGTATGACTATCCATATTAGTATGCCTAGATCAAAAACCAGTTGATGAAGTTCTGTTATATTTTACTACATGCATGAACCTTGAAAACATCAGACTAAGTGAAATAAGCCAGACACAAAAGGACAAATACGGTATGATTCCAGTTATATGAAATATGTAGAACAGGCAAATTCAGTGAGACAGAAAGTAGATTAGAGGTTACCAGGGCCTGGTTGGGAGGAGGAAATGGGACTCATTGCTTAATGGTTACAGAATTTTTGCGTGTGGGGGGGTTGATTTGAAAAATTTGGAAATAATGTTGATGATTGCACAACATTGTGAATGTAACAAGGCCATTGAATTGTACTTAAAAATGGTTGAAATGGCAAATTTTATGTTAGATATTTTAAATTTTAAAAAGCATATAAATTATTAGGATGGACATTTAAACATTTTCTGCAGTCTTTGAATGAAGAAAGTAACTGATTTCACAGTGAAGCAGGTCACACCACTGGCCCAGGGCTTACTCTCTGCCTGTGAATAAGCCTTGCCTGACATGCCTCCAGGTTGTGCATGATGTCAGAGACCTGGGAGGTGGCTCAGGTAGACAGAGGAATCTAAAAGTGATCAGCTTGTGAGACACTGTGGGCTGGGAGAGGAGCTGGCTGACCTGGAGTAGGAGACTGAAATAAAAGTTTGCAAATTTGAAGTCTTCAAAGAATGAAAAGAGGGAATAAAAAGAAAATGAGACGAGCGGTGCTAAGAAAACAAGGCCAGATGTGCAGTGGAGAAAGGCAGCTTGCCTTGGGAAGCTGGACAGCTGTTTCCTCTGTGCTCTGCAAGCACACACAGCTGCTTATCCCTTTGTAAATCTTCCTCCGCTGGACTGAGAGGCCAGGGGGCACATCCATCCCTGTATTCTCAGCGCTCGGAACAGGAAAGGGACTCAGTGAGTGAGTCAATAAGGGTCGAGTACCCGGGCTGAGGGAAGGTTAATCACAGAGTTCTGGTGACCACAGTCAGAATCAGCAGGCCCAACGACCACCAAGAGAGACATTGGAAACTGCAGTAAAAAGGGGGTGGAGCCGTTAAAAATGGCTAAGTGAATACCGGCATTTACTTTAGCTTCCTCTTAAAATCCAACTAAAATAACAAAGAAAAGATATTTAAGGGGAGGGGGGGAGAATTGGCATAAACAGACTACAATGTAAAAAATAGGAGAAAAAAACCCCAACAATATTAGAAGCTGACTTAAGAAGCCAGAGGCTTACTTAGATGGGAAACAAATGTTGAAGTGTAAACAGACTACAGAAAGTGAGTGTTTGCTAGCATCCTGAACGTATGAAAGAATCTTGAAAGATGCTAAAGGTCTGTTGAAAGAATAACAAAGAATAAATTGGACCCCCCGGAGCGCTCCGTCATGTTGCGTAGCCTGGGAACGGCCCCTAGGGGGGGTACATCAGGCATAGCTGAGGGTGAGGTGCCATGCTGAACACGGGGTGGGTAAGTGAAAGTCGGTACTGGGTTCCCATCCTTTGCACACTTGAATCCCAGAGCAATGGCAGGTAGGCTTATACTCCCACAGCAGGATATGGGAGGACACTTTTCCGTTTTTCTGGGGAATTTTGACCAGCCCTAGATCCAATAATCAGGCTTTCCCCCAAATCACTCAAGGCCTCTGGTGTCCAATATGGTAGCCACTGAGCAACATGTGGCTACTGAGCATTGAAATGCAGGTGGTCTGAATTGAGGTAGTAAAACGCACTCTATATTTTAAAAGCTTAATAAGAAGAAAATGTAAAACATGTCAATAATTGTTATACTGATTACATGTTGAAATAATATTCTTGATATACTAGGTTAAATAAAACATCCTGTTAAAATTAATTTAACCTATTTCTGTTTAATGTGTTGCTACCAGAAAGCTTAAAATTACGTATTTCTACTGGACAACACGGCTCTAGAATGGAGCCTTCTACTCAACAGTCTGCTCTTGCTCGCTCAGCTTCAAAACAGCTTTTAATACTCTACCATAGGGACTTCCCTGGTGGCGCAGTGGCTAAGAATCTGCCTGCCAATGCAGGGGACACAGGTTCGAGCCCTGGTCTGGGAAGATCCCACATGCCGCGGAGCAACTAAGCCCGTGTGCCACAACTACTGAGCCCATGCGCCACAACTACTGAGGCCCTCGCGCCTAGAGCCCCTGCTCGCCACAACTAGAGAAAGCCCGTGCACAGCAACGAAGGCCCAACTGAGCCAAAAATAAATAAATTAAAAAAAAAGAATACTCTACCATAGAGGAGATAGTCAAAGATCATTAGACTTTTGAGGAAATGTGTTAATATGAAAGACAGAGAGAAAACAAACTTTAAAAAAAAAAAAAAGGAACCTTCTGGAAAAGAAACAATGCAAGAGGAAGAAAACATAATGAAGCAACAAAAACCTGTTGTGTTACCCTTAGGGAAAATTTACCATAACCTTGTTTTAAAAAAAACTCAGAAAACAAATATTCCTGGAAATTAAATCACAAGTGCAGAAATGAACTGTAGTGGGCAAAATAATAGCCTCCTAAAGACGTCTGTGTCCGAATTCTGGAACCTGAATATGTTACCTTACATGGCAAAAGGTAATGAAGAATGTGGAGGGAATTAAGATTGCTGATCATCTGGCCTTAAAATAAGGAGATTATTCCTGGACCATCCTGGTGTGCCCAGTTTTATGACAAAAGTCCTTTAAGGATAGAATAGGGAGGCAGAAGATCAAGGTGAGAGATTTGAAGATACTACACTGTTACCTTTGAAGATTGAGGAAGGGGCTACAAGCCAAAAAAGTTTAAAAGGGCAAGGAAGTAGATTCTCCTATAGTGCTTCCAGAATGAACGCTGCCTACTGACAACTGATTTTACCTCAACGAGAGCTACTTCTGACCTCCCAAACTGTAAAATAATAAGTATACAGTGCTGTAAGCGAATACAGTTATGGTATTTGTTTTAAGAGCAATAAGAAACTAATATGAGCAGCTAAATAAAAAGGTTAGAAGATAAAGTTGAAGAAGTTTCTCAGAGAGTACAACAAACATAAGTTGATTCTAGAATGCATGAGACTGCTCCTACAGTTTGGGGCTAGAAGTAAAGAGAACCAGTAGAGGCACAGTGACCTCATAGCCATGCAGTAAACATGTATTGAGCACCTGTTTCCTACTGTGCACTGCAGTCAGTGATAATTCAGACTATAGTCAATTTGGAATCACCATCGTCTAAGGTTCATTCATAAATAATTCACTTTAACAGATTGGAAAGGATGCATGAAGAACTATAGTTTTTTAAAAGATTATTATTATAATAATCTTTTAAAAAATTAATTAATTATTTTTGGCTGTGCTGGTCTTCTTTGCTGCATGCGGGCTTTCTCTGGTTGCAGCGAGTGGGGGCTATTCGTTGTGGTGCGTGGGCTTCTCATTGCGGTGGCTTCTCTTGTTGTGCAGCACAGGCTCTAGGTGCACGGGCTTCAGTGTTTGTGGCACGCGGGCTCAGTAGTTGTGGCTCGCGAGCTCTAGAGCGCAGGCTCAGTAGTTGTGGCGCATGGGCTTAGTTGCTCTGCAGCACGTGGGATCTTCCCGGGCCAGGGCTTGAACCCGTGTTCCCTGCATTGGCAGGCGGATTCTTAACCACTGCGCCACCAGGGAAGTCCAGAAATATAGTTTTATTTCCAAGAATCTGTGATCCTGTCCAGACCTGGTCTTATGAATGGGCAGAGAAGATACTCACATACTTGGCATGATTTCCCAAGGAGCTAAAAGATTCAGCTGCCCCCAGATATCTGATCCATTGGTTTGCTCTGATATATCAAATTCCCACCAACAGAAAGCTTTCAAGATAATAAGTCTTCAGGAAGAGTATTAAAATGAAAATATTAACAGGAAGGGTAGTGCCCACTAAAATTTTAGCGTAGGTTAGGGAGGAGAAGCGGTCATGGAGAAGAGCAAAAACGGTTAATTGGGAAGACAGTCAGCCATATTTGGTGGGAATTTGATGAACTTTCCCATTTTCTTTCTCCAGGTTCTGAAATATCCCTATTTTTATAAGACAGGTCTCACTTCTCCCAGCTGTGGAATCCTAAGCCTAGAGGCAATAAATCCTATCTGAGTTTAGAGAAGAAAAGATCACAAATTAGCATGGGAGTTTTTGGCTAAAAATTACTGAGAATATATCTGTGTTAACAGTTCCAAGGGTTTATTAGTTTTATTATCCTCTTTTGGATATTATCCTCATTAGAGTAATATGAAATATACCTAAACCTAAGTAGTCAGCCGTAAATTAAGACAGCATTTTGTTACGAATGCTGTGCTGCTCACCAGGATTTGCCCAATGTAGATTCAGAAATCTGACTCCAATATTTAGGCTTACCTGATTCAGACATATATTTCCATTTACATATGTGTATATATCTGTGAACATATATGTATGAATATATGTGAAAAAAATATATGTATCCTGTCTACATGTATATTATATGGATAAAATATATACATAAAAACCTTGAGAATGATGACAGTGAGAACTATTTACATGATACAACACATTATAAATCTCTCAGTTCTTCTCGAAAACTTGTGCTGAACCTTAACCTGTATGAAGAAGAGAATGGTTCTCTTTGGGATATCTGATACTTGCTTCAGGGCTTTGTTAATTTATTAGATAATGTTTTTAGTTTTTCCTTACATATTTTCTAAGAACAGTCTTTAAATGCCACTAAAATGATTTATTTAGAATCTTTTGCTTTCCTCTAATATATTAGTGTATCCTTCACATTTCTCACTGTTGGTCTTACTTATAAATAACAGTGTGTGATACCTTAGCCCTTGTGTTCTCTCTCAAGAGACTGCCTATTCTGTTTTGCTTTTTGTAGCCACTTCTTTCTGACTGCTCAAGGGATAGGAGGGGCCTAGAGTCCAAGGAGAAAAATGGATTTCCAATGGGGTAGATATAGGGAGACATTTCTGTGCTGCACCATTAAATGTCAACCACTCCCTTTCCACCCATAAATAGCAATTATAGGGAATTATTCTTTAATCACTTCATGTTCAGTATTTACATTAGCACATCAAAAGAGGATATTTCATCCTTAAGGTTAACAGTTATGATTTTTAAGAGTTTTAATCATTTGTGCACTTTAAAAAATCCAATTTTGATTTGCTAATCCATCCTCATGAATGTAGCACCTGTTAAATAAACCATCCTGTTGGGAATAGAATTGTTGTAATTCCATTAGTAATCTTTACTGGTGAAAATGAGCTCTTTACTCAGTTTTTGCCTAGTGAATTTTAGTCTTGGCAGAGAGTATAGTCTAATGATTAAGGGCATGGGTTCTGGAGTCTGACTGCCTGGGTTTGAATAAAAGCTGCACTATTTACTATGTGATTTTGGGCAATGTAACTTATTTTCTCTAGCCTCAGTTTTCTCATTTGCAAAATGGGGCTAAATTTGGTACCTCTCTCTTAGGATTATTATGAAGATTAAATAAAAAATATAGCACAGTTTCTGGTATGTTGTTAGCACTAGTTTAATGATTATTGTGAAGGGGCAGCAAGGTATAATGGAATTAGACAAACAGGGTTTATAATCGTAACACTGAGGTGGCAGTTGGGGTGGAGGTGTTTTTATACACGACCTTGACCTTGAGCAAACTGTTTAACCTCTCTATATTGATTTCTTCAACCTAAAAATTTTGGGTAACCTTCCTTATCAAATAATTGGGAAGGTCTGGTACATAGCAAAACTGTAAAACTGCACACTATGTCATTCTCTTCTTCCTTTCTTTCTAGTTCACTTTAGGAATGCTGCAAATTCAGAAAACCTTTTAATTCACCCCTTTTCCAAAAAACCCAGCAAGTATTCTTTTATAATACATGTTAAGTAGTTGTCATTCAATATGTTTTATTTAGTTTTATTGGGATCTTTTTTTAATGCCTGCCCTCTTTTTTGGCTGAATTATAGGAAACAAGTAGAAGGCATTGAGATGAGATCAAGTATTAGAGAGCTTTAAGGTTTTATAGCTAAAGAATAAATAGAAAATAAAAGAATAGGCAATGCAGTTGTGAGGTAAGAAACTAAAGAGATGCCTGGTAGGTCAGGGAAATGAAATCGGAGCCCTGTGTTCTGTCTTTGATTTGGTGATGGAAATATCAGCAACATTAGTAAACTATATTCAAGCTGGGAGAGTGCTGTAGGAACTACCCAAGGGATTGTGAAAGTCATTCTTATTCATTGGGTGGCTAAAGATGCTGAGAGTTTGCGATGATCTGATGGTGATCAATCTGAGATCATCATGGGCCTTTCTGTAGCTTCTTGGGGTTGTGCTACGAATGGTAAATTCAAACCAAGTTGACTCAGCCAGGAGGGCAGTGATAAAAGAAAGAGGAGGGATAGTAGTTTCTATTCCTCAGACTTGCTTCAGGGTAGGGATTAACATAGGCAGGGGCCAGGACTCTGTGGAGAACTTAAAAGTTTTAGTTTTTCCTTTGTTTATCCTGGGCAGTCAGAAAGCTGGTGTTGGGGATATGGAGCTCTGAGGATAGTAAAATATTGATAGGAAACAGCGAGGTGGGTATCACATGACTTCATTCTGTGCACCACCAGCTTGTTTCACAGAACAATCTCCCCTTTTTATAAACATGTATTTTGAACACACACACACACACACACACACACACACACACACACACACTTACTATCCTGAAGGAAAAAAAATTTTAGCTAATATAGCTACTTCTGCACATAATTTCAAAATGCCAGCATAATGCCCTAATGATAATATAAAGAAGAAATAAATGGAAAATTATCATAAAATAGTGTATGTTACCATATATGAATGTTTAGGTACTAATAGAATTCATGGAAGAATTACTGTAAATGTGCAGCTCTAATTGAGAGTGATAGAAATGTATTGAGTTGGTGATTCAAATAGCATGACATCATCTGAAATGATGAAAAACTCTTGGTAAAGTTTTGGACAAAAAAGTACTAATTTTCTTCAGTTTACCTAGTAATAGCAATCCTGGAAAATTCTGCATGTTAAGTATACTAAAACAATACAAGAATTGCTTCTGCCCATATGTAAAAAGGAATTTGGTTCTAGACCGAAATGTGCTAGTTGGACATTGAAAGCTGTGTGGGATTGTGACATATATTGCAGGATGTAAGCACCCTTGTCTCCTGCAGAGTGAATGCCTATGGTGCCCCCCAGTCATAGTGAAAACCAAACGACCCTCACAGCTTTCTACCACACCTCCCAGGGATCAGTGCCAACCCTTCTGAGAAGAAGAGGTTGATTCCATCCACATTTGCCAGGGGGTTTAGAAGACAGGACAGTGATTACTGCTATGGTCACATCCAAATCTCAGGAGATTCTCCCCTTGCCTCTCATTGCCAAACCCATTACATAAGGTGTCTGTTTCTGATAATATTACCTAACAGCTAGTTTGGAAATGCTTTGTTTGTTTGGGAAGGGAGCTTTCAGCATATAGAGACAATATTGCATAATGGCTGCGAGCAGGAACTCTGGATCCAGATTGCCTGCATTCCAATCCAGCCACTGCCACTTACTAGCTGTAGGATCTTGCATGAGTTACTTAACCTCTCAGTGTCTCTGTTTTCTCATCTGAAAAGGGATAGGTCCATTGAGTTACTTACCTTGTGGGACTGTTGTGAGCTGCCACATATATGTGCTTTGAGTAGCTCTTGACACATAGCACTATGCACACAGTGTGTGAAAGAGACTTGTGAAAATAGTGAACAGGCTTTAAAAGGTGAGAAAGGAAATCATTAAATTGTAAATATACAGTGCAGAAAATTACAAAGATCATGTATTTTGATTTTCTCTCATAGAGAATCTTTTTTTTTTTTAATAAATTTATTTATTTTATTTATTTATTTTTGGCTGCATTGGGTCTTTGTTGCTGCACGCAGGCTTTCTCTCGTTGCGGTGAGCGGGGGCTACTCTTCGTTGTGGTGCGCGGGCTTCTCATTGCAGTGGCTTCTCTTGTTGCAGACCACTGGCTCTAGGCACGCGGGCTTCAGTAGTTGTGGCACGTGGGCTCTAGAGCTCAGGCTCAGTAGTTGTGGCGCACGGGCTTAGTTGCTCCGCGGCATGTGGGATCTTCCCGGACCAGGGCTTGAACCCGTGTCCCCTGCATTGGCAGGCGGATTCTTAACCACTGCGCCACCAGGGAAGCCCATCTCTTAGAGAATCTTTACCAGAGTTCTAAATAGATTTTAATGGATAAAATTCATCATATTCTTTCCTTTTCCTCCCTTTTGGTGGGATAATAATGGTTAATAGCTAACAATTATAGAGCTCTTAACATGTACCAGGCGTGGTACTAATAGGTTTATAAGTATTGTATCATTTAGTTTTTAAACAAACCTATGAAGTTATTACTATTGTTATCTTCATTTTTACATATAGAAAAATGAGACAGGTTGAGTAATTAACTCAGAGAGTCACAGTTTAGAGTCAGACTCAATCATCCAACTCCAGGGTCCGTTCTTTTAATCACTGGGCAACACTAAACAATGAAATGGGCAAATCACAGACAGCATCCAAGAGAAGCCTCAAGTGTCCAAGCCTGTGAACAATCTCGGATAATTGTGCAGGGTCACTAATCCTCAACATTTTCTGGTTGACTCTAGGATTTTTATGTTCAGCAATCTGGTGGAGGTTTGGTTTGTTTTAAACATGCGTTAGGGTCTAGATCAGGACTGTCCACAAGTACTTTCTGTAATGTTCAGTATGGTAACCAGCCAGTAGTCATATGTTGCTCTTGAGCACTTGAAATGTGGCTACTGTGATTGAGGAATTTTAAAATTTTATGGAATTTTAATTAGTCTAAATATAAATAGCCACATGTGGCTAGTATTAGACAGTGCAGGTCTAGGTAAGTAAAGGGGATGCAAAGAGAAAATGCTGGACTTGCAAAACCACCACCCTGTGTTTCAGTAGGAGCGAGTCTGCTATAAGGTATAGAAAATAGGGAGTGGGACTGACTTCTTTCTGCCTTTTTGGATACGGAGGCCTTAGTGTCATGCCTTCAGAGGTGTCCTTTGTTTAGCAGGTGGGTGCCCCGTGTAAAGTCCTCTGGTGTGCTCACAGGTCATCGGCTTCAGCATCCCTAGCACTGCTGAACTGGCTTCAGAAACCTTTAATTATTGCAGCATATGTTTCAGTTTTCAGGCTGGAGGAAATTTATTCCCTTCAGCCTGAAGTCAGCACAGACGGGATCTACAGCCGAGACCTCAATATGAAAGAACTAAATTGCTGACCCTTCACAGTTGCCATGATGCTGCTGACATCAACAGCTGTGGTCGCCACAGTATGTGGAAAGCTTTTATAACAAAAAGCAAAAAATTTCCATTTAGAGCCATCATCGTGATTTGAATTCAAGATAGGTAAATGAAAGGTAGCGTAAGTTGCTGGCTTTATTTAAAAACAGTCAACAATATTAGAACAGAAGTAGGTTGGTTGTGTTTGGTGCGTCCATGAATAGTGCAGTATACATTCCAATTTAAGTGTGTATTCAAACATGAATAAATTTCTGTGAAAACGTTGACTTTGAATCAGGGTATCTGAGATGTTTCTATGCTTAGTTTTATCACAAATGTATGTATGCTTAAACATAGATATTTTTTCTTATTTCTTGAGCTCTATAAAGTGGTATCATTGCTGAATGTAGTCTTACGGGATATTTTTGGTACTCTGCATTTTCAGGATTCATCTGTTATTGCACGTAGCTATAGTTCATTCATTTTCACTGCTGTATGATAGTCCGCTGTATAGAATATATCACACTTTATTCATTCTCCTGTCAGTGGGCTTATGGGTTGTTTCCTAGTTAAATGTTCTTTCAGTTGATTACACTTTCTGTTGCATTATTGTTTGAAGGTAGCAAGGATAGGGCATAGATTATCCACCTCTCAGAAGGAGAAAGCAGTAGGAAGAGGGACCTAGAATATAGGCAATATTTAAAATAGGGAGAAGAGATGGGAACTAACATATATTATTTTCTGGGTACCTGGAACTGTCACATATGTCATCTTATTTTTTCTCATAACAGTCATGTGAGAAATTTTATTATCTTCATTAAATAAGTGAAGAAATGGACCCACACAGAGGAAAACTAACTTTTCCAGGATCACACAGCTAGCAAGAGATGGAGCTAAACGTTCAGCCTTGGTGTCTCTGACCCAAATCCTTTATGTTCTCTCTACACGGAGCTGACTAGACCAGTCAGGATTATATGACCCTGAGGGGAGACAAAGTATAAATGGAAAGAGGTTACACTTTGGCCCTGTCACTTAAACCAACAAAGTCAACATAGCACCAGGGAAATTTGAATTCAAGGTAGGCAAATAAAGGAAAACAAAAGGAACTTTATGTTCCAGGCCGTGTGTGTTGCTCTCCAGCACAAATCTTTCTGACCCTACAACCTTCTGACTTGCACTGTGACTTATCCAACCAGCTCTGTAGTCTCACTCTTCTAGAAATTTTCCTTCTGTCAGAGATGAACTAAAAAAAAAGTCATGTAGTCCCAGGATTACCCTTAATCAGCCACAAGTAGAGTAAATTGACCCTGATTTATCATCAGTCTGCCATGTGAAGATCTGGGTGTTTTTCAATGGTGAATCTTTGTGACAAATTAGGGTAGAATTGGGTGCCAGCCTAGCAAATGAGAGAACTTCATTTTTTTTCTGTCTGTAACAATTTTCTACGGCTACTGTGCAATTCATAATAAAATGTAAGTATACATTCAAAATTTATTTCCGTGATTTTAAATTATTGACTGCTACTGCTAGCCCAGGGATCATACAGCCTGGGTGACTGTGTGAATAGAGAAAAATCTCTTTTGGTCAACAGAGGCTGGAAATTGGCATTGCTCTTTGCAGGTGGCTGTTGTTCTTGTTCATGTTTTATTTAGGTGTTTAGCAGTGCCATTTGAGTTTTTAATTAAAGTTGTGCCTGCACTTCAATTGTTTATGAAGCCTCACATAGATTTAATCATCAGAACAGCTTGATGAGGATTTGCAAAGGTGAGCTTTATCGCTTCACACCGCGGCTTCTTGTCTCTATCTAGAATGTGAAGGGAGCATTGATTCATAAGAACATTACAAATAGCTCAATGATCGTTGGAGTATATTGAGTAGAGAATGAAATGTGGAAGTCTATTACAGATACTCTGTCTCTATTAACCTTTCCAACCTTCCATTTAGTTTGATGGATAGAGGGATTTGTGCCCTGAAATCACAGAGGTATCACGTGCTCAGATGTGGGATCATCTTTAAGATGGTGTTGTTAATCATTTTAGCACATCAGGACTCAGTTTAAGTGGTTTTGAACAGTTTTGCTTCACATTTCTTTATGGTATTTCATAAATTTGGAAAATAGGTAATCAGCAAATGTAATCTTAAATTTACTCAATAGGATGAATAAACATCTGTATTTTGATATATTAACTCCATATATATTGAATTAATGTTCCTATGATTACAATAGAAATATTGGAATTCTGTTTTTGCCATTCTGTCGGAAAAAGAAAGGATGGATGAAGGTAGTATGTACTGCTTAGAGAGGTTATTTTATCCTAGGCTAGAATGCATTATAATAATAATATAATACATTTCTGGGCTTTGAAAACAGTATTACTGGGATTTTTAAAAACTTTATATGGTTATTACATACCTTATTTTTAGATTTTAATATTATCAGTGTTCTCCATTTTAATGGCTCTTCTTGGTTACCTAGAAATGTTTTTTTTAGCTTTGAAAGAAAGCTTTGCTTTGAAAGTGATCATTGAATTAATCTAAGAAAATATAAGTCTTAAGATACTGTGATATTCAGCTGTCCCAAACACTTTTTAAAAAGATAGTATCATATTCACTATTTCCAGTTTTTTTTGATTTACAAATTTCAGATTTTGTGAAATTTATGAATTTCAAGTGTTTCTGAAAAAAGGCAATGGTGGGAATAAAGTCATTTCTTTCCATGTGAATGTCTTTATTTTTCAGTACTTTCCAAAGAATACATGCACAGATAACATGTAATTCGTAGTCCTTTTTTTTTTTTTCCTGCCCAGGAGAATTAAATGAAAGTTAGTGTATTAGGTCTTTTATTACATGGCTAGTATCGTTTGTTTTGCTTGTTTTGCTTTGTTTTTTAAAAAAAAAATCTTAAGTTTTCCATCTCAACTGCAGTAGCTTGAAAGGGGCAAGAATTTGGAAGTGGCTAGGAAACTGTACTGTATCAATATTAGAAGTCATAAAATAGCACAATTAATGTCAACCATGTTATTGTTTCTTAAAGTTACCTAAATACCTCAAGGACTTTTAGGAAATGGATTTGAAATGAAAAGTTGAAGTGCAAGTCATTGCTAGTGTAGCTGCAAAGCTTATTTATAAAAAGTGCTTATCATACTGTGTTTTAGTTCCTTGTTAAATTGTTTTCCAGCTTAAGATGAAGCTTTGTGAAGGCAGGTACTGTTTCTGCTTTGTTCTGTGCTTATTCCTCACTGCCTAAATGGTATTTGGTTTAATAAATAATTGTTAGATGAATAAATGAATGAATGCCTTCTTAAACTGATGACATATCTTAAAATTAGTCACTTAGCAATTGAACATTTTTTTTTAGGATTATGTACCTTAAATATATAGCTTTTGATCTTAGAGGAGTTTCTTTGCCTTTTATTTCTTTTAAAAAAGCAATCTAAGGGGATAAAAGGCAAAGATGAAAATTGTCGCTTAAAAATATGAATGTAATTTTAGTGATCTTGTTGAATGGCTTTTTAAAATTATTTTTTATGGATGTATAGTTGACTTACAATACTATATTAGTTTTGTTGAATGGCTTATTAATGTCAAGAGTTTTTAATATGTGGATGCCATGAGAGCATTATATAAGTTAATAATTAAAACGTACTGATTTTTAGATCAGAATCTTTCATTTCTATCCTTGAATTTTATGTTTCTAAACACAAATAATTTTTTTCTTTTTTTAAAAAATTTTATTGGGGTATAGTTGATTTACAATGTTGTGATAGTTTCAGGTGTACAGCAAAGTGAATGTTATACATATACATGTATCTACTATTTTTTAGATTCTTTTCCCATATAGGCCATTACAGAGTATTAAGTAGAGTTCCCTGTGCTATACAGTAGGTCCTTATTAGTTATCTATTTTATATAGATAAATATTTATATATATCTATATAAAATAGATAATAGTTATCTAAATAGATAATAGTTATCTATTTTATATAGATATAAAATACCTATATTTTATATAGATATAAAATACCTATATTTTATATAGATATAAAGTACCTATATTTTATATCTATATAAAATACCTATATTTTATATAGATATAAAATACCTATATTTTATATAGATATATAGTAGTGTGTATGTTTCAACCCCAATCTTCCGATTTATCCCTCTCCCCCTTACCCTCTGGTAACCATAAGTTTATTTTCTACATCTGTAATTCTGTTTTGGTTTTGTATATAAGTTCATTTGTAGCCTTTTTTTAGATTCCACATATAAGCAATATCATATGATTTTTGTCTTTCTCTGTCTGACTGACTTCACTCAGTATGACAATCTCCAGGTCTATCCCTGTTGCTGCAAATGGCATTATTTTGTCCTTTTTTATGGCTGAGTAATATTCCGTTGTATATATGTACCACGTCTTCTTTATCTGTTCCTCTGTTGATGGACATTTAGGCTGCTTCCATGTCCTGGCTATTGCAAATAGTGCTGCAGTGGTAAGCGGGGTGCATGTATCTTTTTGAATTATGGTTTTCTCCAGATATATGCCCAGGAGTGGGATTGCTGGATGATGTGGTAGCTCTATTTTTAGTTTTTTTAGGAACCTCCATACTGTTCTCCATACTGGCTCTACCAGTTGACATTCCAGCCAACAGTATAGGAAGGTTCCCTTTTCTCTACACCCTCTCCAGCATTTTATTGTTTGTAGATTTTTTGATGACGGCCATTCTGACTGGTGTGAGGTGATACCTCACTGTAGTTTTGATTTACATTTCTCTAATAATTAGTGATGTTGAGCATCTTTTTATGTGCTTTTTAACCATCTGTATGTCTTCTTTGGAGAAATATTTAGTTAGATCTTCTGCCCATTTCTTAATTGGGTTGTTAGTTTTTTTGATATTGAGCTGCATGAGCTGAGATAAATCCCTTATCAGTTGCTTCCTTTGCAAATATTTTCTCCTGTTCTGAGGGTTGTCATTTCGTTTTGTTTGTGGTTTTCTTTGCTGTGCAAAAGCTTTTAAGTTTAATTAGGTCCCATTTGTTTATTTTTGTTTTTATTTTCATTACTCTAGGAGGTGGATCGAAAAAGATCTTGCTGTGATTTATGTTAGAGAGTGTTCTGCCTATGTTTTTCTCTAAGAGTTTTATAGTATCTGGCCTTACATTTAGGTCTTTAATCCATAAACACAAATAATTTTAAAATTGATGTTAATACATCTTATTTATGGACATGGAATGTCTCATATCTAGTCTCTATAATAAAGTTTACAGGATGACATATTGCTATAAATCCATAAATGACTTTATAACCTGGTAGGATATAAGATCTTAGGGGTAGGTATGTGTCTTTCTCATCTTTTTTTCTCTTTCACAGTACCATTTTCAATGGTAGTTTATTTAAATATGTGTATGTGTATATTTGAAATCACAAGAGAAAATCTACAGCCATCTCAAGATTACTCCTTTATGGTGTGACTGGGTATGCTAGGCAGTTGACCATATGTGAATCAGTCTTTTAGGAATAGTAGCAAGAGGGCTGGGTATTAGATCTAGTTTGATTCCATCTATTTTATACAGCTGTGTCCAGACTGAATTCTCCATTTCCTTGGCTTCTGAGAGTGATGTCACCTGTTTTTCTTCCTCCCTTGTGCATATCTCATTCTCAATTTTTGTTTTCTGTTCTCCTGCTCCTTTTGGCTTCTGCTTATCTAATTAACCTCAGCCCCCAGTGTTCCCCTGTTTATGCTCTGTGCAGCAGTCATTCTAGGCTACTTATGGTTCTCTGAATGGACTGTGCTCTTTCATGCCATTGTACTTTTGCACGTGCTTTTCCTGATGCCTGGAATATCCTCCTTTTTCTTGTCAGCCTGCTGGAGAACCTTACTGATCCTTTAGGAAACATGCCAAGTATTTCATTTATAAAGCTTTTCTTTTCTTTCTTTTTTTTAATAAATTTTTTAATTTTAATTTTTATTTATTTTTGGCTGTGTTGGGTCTTCGTTGCTGCGTGCGGGCTTTCTCTAGTTGTGGCGAGCGGTGGCTACTCTTTGTTGCGGTGCGCGGGCTTCTCATTGCAGTGGCTTCTCTTGCTGCAGAGCATGTGCTCTAGGCACGCGGGCTTCAGTAGTTGTGGCACGTGGGCTCAGTAGTTGTGGCTCGCTGGCTGTAGAGCACAGGCTCAGTAGTTGTGGCACACGGGCTTAGTTGCTCCACGGCATGTGGGATCTTCCCGGACCAGGGCTCGAACCCATGTTCCCTGCATTGGCAGGTGGATTCTTAACCACTGCGCCACCAGGGAGGCCCTGTAAAGCTTTTCTTAAGCAGAGTTCATCGCCACGGCACCTTGTACATACCTCTGTTATAACTTTTATCATACCTTTTACAGTTGTTTATATATATTTTTCCCTACTAGATCATGAGCTTCTTAGGGGCCTGGCAATAATAAACATTTATTATTTTTGATAATGAGTAAGTGAGGGATTTAGGGCTTGTGCTAGAATAGCTCCTATCTTCTGAGACAGTTTTCCAGCACAGACAGCAAAGGAATCAACCATGTCACATAGTCAAGAAGATGAGAGAGCTAGTATATGATTGGACTACATCCTAAAAATTCATGGTCCAACAGGCAGATAAGAAATTGAACAGTTTTCCCAAGAGAGCACAAATTCTAAGGATTCCTAGCAATCTCTGGAAAATTGAGGTCAGTGACACACTTTTTACTTTGTCTTAAGCCACACTTTGCAAAGAAATATTATTACTATCTATTTATTCACTTGGCTAAGTACAGTTTTTATACTTGCTGACTATATGAAAGCTTTGGTTATATTATAAATATCAAAATAAACTAAGATTGCATAATAGTTTATTCTTTGGTTTTATGAAAGCTATCCTGAATTAGTCCAATATGCACAAAATGGAGTATTCATATATGATGATGACATTAATCCATTTCTAATTCAGAAGCTTTCTGATGATCCAAATAGGGTGATAAAGAAGAGCAGAAGCTCAGAGGGCTTTATAGTTCGAGGTGTAATTAGTAAGTGAGCCTGTGCGAACAATCACTTTTGAATAATAAATAATTAGCTAGCTGAGAAGGTAAAACTAAAATTTCTAAAGAATATAGGATTGAGAAAAATGGAGACATGCTGTATCAGTGAGATATAGACACAAAAATGCCTATAACGCCTGATTGGCAGAAGACAGTATGTCTCTATGAAATAGATGCATTAAAAGCAACTCCTACTTTTATCTCAATCTTAAAGTAAATGGTATTTTCCTAAGGCTCCCCAGTATTTTGGGGTGCGTTCCTAAGGCTCCCTCCATGGTGAGATACAGTAACCCTCACTCCCACACAGACTCTTCACCAAGCTCTTACTTGCACCAGGCATCTTCCTTTTTCCTGATAGATCGGGGTCCCCAACCCCTGGGCCATGGACCGGTACTGGTCCGCGGCCTGTTAGGAACTGGGCCCCACAGCAGGAGTTGAGCAGTGGGCGAGCGAGCAAAGCTTCATCTGCCACTCCCCATCGCTCACATTACCACCTGAACCATCCCCCCCGCCCCCCCCCCCCCCGCCCCCCCCACCGCCAGTGGAAAAATTGTCTTCCACGAAACCGGTCCCTAGTGCCAAAAAGACTGGGGACCGCGGTGGTAGGCTACCTCATACATTTTACTTACTTTGTACTTTTAAAATCAGGTTTAAAAGCTCCTCTACCCTCTCATGTACTTGACGTAGGTGTCTTGACATCTGCAGGCTCTGGGCATGTGTTGTCCTTGCTCGTATTTTTCAGGCGGTGGCAGAACACAGAGCCAGTGATTGCGGCCCCCTTCCCTGCCTCACGGCTGTGGTCCTCATTGAAGGGGTGATGCACGTGGTCCATTTGTGAAAATGGGGGAACTTTTCAAAGGCACACTGACAGCCAGTGCTTTGGCTCTGTCTACATTTAGAGAAACCCTCAGGGCAATTCAGATGACTCTGAAAAGAGTAAATTTGTCTCAGGCTGTAAAGGAAATAGAAAAAATATTTCCCCATAGGAATGTATGAGTGATGTTGGTATTGAGGTTGCTTATCTGGCCAATGTTGAACATTTCAGGGATGGAGAAAAATGACTTATTTCTATACATGTACTTGCATATATGTATGGATTTGTATGGTAATATATTTAGTTGGTTTAATCTCAAACATTTATATTTTAAAATCCATGTTATTTGGTTATCGATTGTTTGCTTGGGGATAATGGTAGAAATTCAGTCTTCTGTTTTGTATTAAAATGGAGGGAGTTTGAACCCCTTTCTTCGTGTTAAGGCTGTTGTCCCAGTGGTTCTATCCAACAGGTGGCCAAATTGTCACTCTTACATGATGAAGAATAGCTAAATTAATGAGTTGATTACTGCTGTTTATTTTTCAGTCTCTTTACAACAATAGGATTTAGGCTTGAGTACTTGATACTGGTGGTTTCTTGTTTGGAAATATTCTAATCTCTACATCAAAAGACTGTGATGCACTGAAGTTCAAAGCAGGATTCTAAAGGTTGGTAGCAATGATTGAGGCTCTGCATCTGCCAAATAGCAGTTATTCTGGTTCTGTGTGTTCATACTGCAAGGCCCTCTCTTTGGTGTTCTGACATCAGGTCTTGTCTGTGTAGTCAGGTTTGTGTACAGTGGGGTTAAACTTCCTTTCATTATGGAGAGGAGGTGCAAGGGAGGGATCTCAGAGTGTGTATTGGTCAGTACTAGCCGTTTGGATTCCATTCTTCAAGGAAATCAGTACTTCCTCAGTTTTCAGATGTGTTAGAGATCATTGGTTTCATCACTTACACACCTGTGTTACATGAGTTAGTTTGTCTAATATTTTAGGGAAACGCTAAAAAGAGCAATCAAAATACAAATATCATTTGCCTACTAGTCTAACCCCCTCCCTGAAGAACACAGGATAACATTTTTAGGATATGACACTAGGGAGGAATAATATAACTGTTTAGATTTTCCTTGTTTTCTGTTTATATGAAAGAAGTAAAACTAAAACTAAGAAAAACAGAATCCATATGGAAAAATCATCTTCTTTCAACAACTAAAGCTAGCTTTCATTTTTTACCATAGGATGTCACCAAAGTACAGAAAGGAGTTAGAAATAATTTTCCTTTAGATTTTTTTATATCATAAATTTTGTTCTTATGCTACTTAGCTTTTTAAAAAAATATTACATTAATAGAAAAATGCTTATATTAAAATTTATTGCTTTGGTTTAGATATTTAGATGCAGTCCTTTTTTGAAGATGAGCTAAGTATAATGCTTCTGTTTTTAACTTTGTGAAGTATGCAGGTATCTAGAGCACAGAATCAGGCTGCCTGGGTTCAAATTCTGGCTCTGCCAGTTAATAACTATATAATAATGAGTGAGTTAATTTTTTTTAAGTTAGTGCTTTTAAAATATGCAATTCACATGCTATACAATTTGCCCATTTAAATTGTACAATTCAGTCTTTTTCAATATATTCTCAGAGTTGTGCAGCCATCACCAATTTTAGAACAGTTTTGTTCCCCCTAAAAGAAAATCTGTAACCATTAGCTGTCACTCCATAATCTGGTGGATCATATGGTAACTCTATGTTTAATATTTTGAGGAACTACCAAATTGTTTCCCAAGTGATGCACCATTTTACATTCCCACCTGTAATGTGTGACGGTTCTAATTTTTCCTCATCCTTGACAACACTTTTTTTTAATACAGCAGATTTTTATTAGTTATCTATATTATACCTATTAGTGTGTACATGTCAATCCCAATCTCGCAATTCATCACACCACCCCACCCCCCCCGCCCGGGGTTTTACCCCCTTGGTGTCCATACGTTTGTTCTCTACATCTGTGTCTCTATTTCTGCCTTGCAAAACAGTTCATCTGTACCATTTTTCTAGATTACACATATATGCGTTAATATATGATACTTGTTTTTCTCTTTCTGACTTACTTCACTCTGTATGACAGTCTCTAGGTCCATCCATGTCTCTACAAATGACCCAATGTTGTTCCTTTTTATGGCTGAGTAATATTCCATTGTATATATGTACCACATCTTCTTTATCCATTCGTCTGTTGATGGTCATTTAGGTTGCTTCCATGACCTGGCTATTGTAAATAGAGCTGCAATGAACATTGGGGTGCATGTGTCTTTAAGAATTATGGTTTTCTCAGGGTATATGCCCAGTAGTGGGATTGCTGGGTCGTATGGTAGTTCTATTTTTAGTTTTTTAAGGAACCTCCATACTGTTCTCCATAGTGGCTGTATCAATTTACATTCCCACCAACAGTGCCAGTGGGTTCCCTTTTCTCCACATCCTCACCAGCATTTGTTGTTTGTAGATTTTCTGATGATGCCCATTCTAACCGGTGTGAGGTGATACCTCATTTTAGTTTTGATTTGCATTTCTCTAATAATTAGTGATGTTGAGCAGCTTTTCATGTGCCTCTTGGCCATCTGTATGTCTTCTTTGGAGAAATATCTATTTACGTCTTCTGCCCACTTTTTAATTGGGTTGTTTGTTTTTTTAATATTGAGCAGCATGAGCTGTTTATATATTTTGGCGCTTAACCCTTCATCCGTTGATTCATTTGCAAATATTTTCTCCCATTCTGAGGGTTGTCTTTTTGTCTTGTTTATAGTTTCCTTTGCTGTGCAAAATCTTTTAAGTTTCATTACGTCACATTTGCCGTTTGTTTATTTTTGTTTTTATTTCCATTCTAGAAGGTGGGTCAAAAAAGATTATGCTGTGATTTATGTCAAAAAGTATTCTTCCTATGTTTTCTGCTAAGAGTTTTATAGTGTCCAGTCTTACATTTAGGTCTCTAATCCATTTGGAGTTTATTTTTGTGTATGGTGTTAGGGAGTGTTCTAATTTTGTTCTTTTACATGTAGCTGTCCAGTTTTCCCAGCACCACTTATTGAAGAGACTGTCTTTTCTCCATTGTATATGCTTGCCTCCTTTGTCATAGATTAGTTGACCATAGGTGTGTGGGTTTATCTCTGGGCTTTCTATCCTGTTCCATTGATCTATATTTCTGTTTTTGTGCCAGTACCATATTGTCTTGATTACTGTAGCTTTGTGGTGTAGTCTGAAGTCACGGAGTCTGATTCCTCCAGTTCCGTTTTTTCCCCTCAAGATTGCTTTGGCTATCTGGGGTCTTTTGTGTCTCCATACAAATTTTAAGATTTTTTCTTCTAGTTCTGTAAAAAACATGGCATTGGTAATTTGGTAGGGATTGCATTGAATCTGTAGATTGCTTTGGGTAGTATTGTCATTTGCACAATATCGATTCTTCCAATCCAAGAACATGGTATATCTCTCCATCTGTTTGTATCATCTTTAATTTCTTTCATGAGTGTCTTATAGTTTTCTGAGTACAGGTCTTTTACCTCCTTAGGTAAGTTTATTCCTAGGTATTTTATTCTTTTTGTTGCAATGGTGAATGGGATTGTTTCCTTAATTTCTCTTTCTGATCTTTTGTTGTTAGTGTATAGGAATGCAAGAGATTTCTGTGCATTAATTTTGTATCCTGCAACTTTACCAAATTCATTGATTAGCTTTAGTAGTTTTCTGGTGGCATCTTTAGGATTATCTGTGTATAGTGTAATGTCATCTGCAAACAGTGACAGTTTTACTTCTTTTCCAATTTGTATTCCTTTTATTTCTTTTTCTTCTCTGATTGCTGTGGCTAAGACTTCCAAAACTATGTTGAATAATAATGGTGAGAGTGGACATCCTTATCTTGTTCCTGATCATAGAGGAAATGCTTTCAGTTTTTCACCATTGAGAATGCTGTTGGCTGTGGGTTTGTCATATATGGCCTTTATTATGTTGAGGTAGGTTCCCTCTCTGCCCACTTTCTGGAGAGTTTTTATCATAAATGGGTGTTGAATTTTGTCGGAAGCTTTTTCTGCATCTATTGAGATGATCATATGGTTTTTATTCTTCAGTTTGTTAATATGGTGTATCCCATTGATTGATTTGTGTATATTGAAGAATCCTTGCATCCCTGGGATAAATCCCACTTGATCATGGTGTATGTTCCTTTTATGTGTTGTTGGATTCTGTTTGCTAGTATTTTGTTGAGGATTTTTGCATCTATATTCATCAGTGATATTGGTCTGTAATTTTCTTGTTTTGTAGTATCTTTGTTTGGTTTGGTATCAGGGTGATGGTGGCCTCTTTGAATGAGTTTGGGAATATTCCTTCCTCTGCAAATTTTGGAAGAGTTTGAGAAGGACGGGTGATAGCTCTTCACTAAATGTTTGATAGAATTCACCTGTGAAGCCATCTGGTCCTGAACTTTTGTTTGTTGGAAGATTTTTAATCACATTTTCAATTTCTTTACTTGTGATTGGTCTATTCGTATTTTCTATTTCCTCCTGGTTCAGTCTTGGAAGGTTATACCTCTCTAAGAATTTGTCCGTTTCTTCTAGGTTGTCCATTTTATTGGCATAGAGTTGCTTGTAGTGCTCTCTTAGGATGCTTTGTATTTCTGTGGTGTCTGTTGTAACTTCTTTTTCATTTCTAATTTTATTGATTTGAGTCCTCTCCCTCTTCTTCTTGATGAGTCTGGCTAATGGTTTATCAATTTTGTTTATCTTCCCAAAGAACCAGCTTTTAGTTTCATTGATCCTTGCTCTTGTTTTCTTTGTTTCTATTTCATTTATTTCTGCTCTGATCTTTATGATTTCTTTCCTTCTACTAACTTTGGGTTTTGTTTGTTTTTCTTTCTCTAGTTCCTTTAGGTGTAAGGTTAGATTGTTTATTTGAGATTTTTCTTGTTTCTTGAGTTAGGATCGTACTTCTATAAACTTCCCTCTTAGAACTGCTTTTGCTGCATCCCATAGGTTTTGGATCATCGTTTTTTCATTGTCGTTTGTCTCTAGGTATTTTTTGATTTCTTTTTTGATTTCTTCAGTGATCTCTTGGTTATTTAGTAATGTACTGTTGAGCCTTCATGTGTTTGTGTTTTTTACGTTTTTTTCCCATGTAATTGATTTCTAATCTCATAGCGTTGTGCTCAGAAAGGGTGCTTGATATGATTTCAGTTTTCTTAAATTTACTGAGGCTTGATTTTTGACCCAAGGTGTGATCTGTCCTGGAGAATGTTCTGTGTCCACTTGAGAAGAAAGTGTTAACTGCTTTTTTCGGATGGAATGTCCTATAAATATCAATTAAATCTTTCTGGTCTATTGTGTCATTTAAAGCTTGTGTTTCCTTATTAATTTTCTGTCTGGATGATCTGTCCATTGGTGTAAGTGAGGTGTTAAAGTCCCCCACTATTATTGTGTTACTGTCGATTTCCCCTTTTATAGCTGTTAGCATTTGCCTTATGTATTGAGGTGCTCCTATGTTGGGTGCATATATATTTATAATTTTTATATCTTCTTCTTGGATTGATCCCCTGATCATTATGTAGTGTCCTTCCTTGTCTCTTGTAACATTCTTTATTTTAAAGTCTATTTTATCTGATATGAGTATTGCTACTCCAGCTTTGTTTTGATTTCCATTTGCATGGAATATCGTTTTCAATCCCCTCACTTTCAGTCTGTATGTGTCCCTAGGTCTGAAGTGGGTCTCTTGTAGACAGCATATATATGGATCTTGTTTTTGTATCCATTCAGCAAGCCTGTGTCTTTTGGTTGGAGTATTTCATGCATTCACATTTAAGGTAGTTATCGACATGTATGTTCCTGTTACCATTTTCTTAATTTTTTGGGGTATGTGTTTGTTTGTAGTTCCTTTTCTTCTCTTTTGTTTCCCACTTAGAGAAGTTTCGTTAGCATTTGTTGTAGAGCTGGTTTGGTGGTGCTGAATTCTCTTAGCTTTTGATTTTTACGTTGAATCTGAATGAGATCCTTGCCGGGTAGAGTAATCTTGATTGTAGGTTTTTCCCTTTCATCACTTTAAATATGTCATGCCACTCCCTTCTGGCTTGTAGAGTTTCTGCTGAGAAATCAGCTATTAACCTAATGGGAGTTCCCTCATATGTTATTTGTCGTTTTTCCCTTGTTGCTTTTAATAATTTTTGTTTGTCTTTTTTTTTTTCACACACACACACACACACACTGTATTTTATTTTTACAAGAGATAAATAAACTGACACCAAGCATTGTAAATGGGTGACCACAACAAAAGCAACAATGACTGCAATTACGAAACACGAAACACACTCATACTATGTCATAATATTGACATTCAGTCCAGTAATCCTCCACTGTAACAGCTCCTTTACTTTGCAGTGAAAATTGATTTGTATATTTTTTGCCTCTGAGTCCTTGTGGGATTTTTTTTTGTTTAATTCAAACAGAAAGTCACAAAAATTATAATCATCGTCATCAGTTCACTCAGTCCCATGTAATTAATTTTTTTTTCATCTTGATCTTTTGTTAGCACTTTTATGAATTCATCAGTTTTCCATTAGAGTTCTGAAAATGCTTATTCATTCAGTTCAGCAGTATAGTCAGTTACCAGAAACCTGTACTTGTCAGAGTTTTTTCCATGAATTCCTTGAAGATGAAACCCTTTTATAGGAACATTTTTGCAAAAGCATCAGGGTACACCCAGAACTGTCTGTAAATGACAAAAGACTTAAAAATGACCACAGTTAAGGATTTGATGAAAGTTCATAATAATGCAATTGACAAGGAAATTTAGTTATTTCTGAGATATACATTTTAAAGTAATAACTAGAATTATGACTTATAACATTATACCAGAAGATTTTTAGAAATTTCGTGTAATGTCTGAAACATTTATATTAACATATTTCCATACAAATAACCCAAAGAAAGTTTAGTGTTAGTTGTTTTTTTGTTTGTTTTTTTTTATACTGAAGTTTCTTATTAGTCATCAGTGTTATACACATCAGTGTATACATGTCAATCCCAATCGCCCAATTCAGCACACCACCATCCCCACCCCACCACGGTTTTCCCCCCTTGGTGTCCATACGTTTGTTCTCTACATCTGTGTCTCAACTTGTGCCCTGCACACCAGTTCATCTGTACCATTTTTCTAGGTTCCACATACAAGCATTAATATACGATATTTCTTTGTCTTTAATTTTTGTCAATTTGATTACTATGTGTCTCAGCATGTTTCTCCTTGGGTTTATCCTGCCTGGGACTCTCTGCACTTTCTGACTTGGGTGGCTATTTCCTTTCCCATGTTAGGGAAGTTTTCGACCACAATCTCTTCAAATATTTTCTTGGGTCCTTTGTCTCTCTCTTCTCTTTCTGGGACCCCTATAATGCGATTGTTGGTGCGTTTAATGTTGTCCCAGAGGTCTCTTAGGCTGTCTTCATTTCTTTTCATTCTTTTTTCTCAATCTGTTCCACGGCTGTGAATTCCACCATTCTATCTTCCAGGTCACGTATCCATTCTTCTGCCTCAGTTATTCTGCTATTGATTCCTTCTAGTATAGTTTTCATTTCAGTTATTGTATTGTTCATCTCTGTTTGTTTGTTCTTTAATTCTTCTAGGTGTTTGTTCTTTAATCCTTCTAGGTCTTCGTTAAACATTTCTTGCATCTTCTCGATCTTTGCCTCCATTCTTTTTCAAGGTCCTGGATCATCTTCACTATCATTATTCTGAATTCTTTTTCTGGAAGGTTACCTATCTCCACTTTGTTTAGTTATTTTTCTGGGGTTTTATCTTGTTCCTTCATCTGGTACATAGTCCCCTGCCTTTTCATTTTGTCTGTCTTTCTGTGAATGTGGTTTTCGTTCCACAGGCTGCAGGACTGTAATTCTTCTTCTGCTGTGTGCCCTCTGGTCGACAACACTTGTTTATTGTCTGCTTTTTGATTATATCCATCCTGGTGTTTGAAGCGGTATAGCATTGTGGTTTTGATTAATATTTCTCTCCCTGATGATTAATGATGTTGAGCATCTTTTCATATGCTTATTGGCTATTTATATATCTTCTTTGGAGAAATGTCCATTTATTTTAATTGATTTTTTTGTTGTTGACCCTTCTCTAAAAAGGTGGTAAAACTAGTACCTTCCTAATGGAGTTATTTTGAGGATTATAAGAATTAATATATGCTAACTGCCTAGAGCAGTGCTTAACACATACTAAATGTTCCTTTCATGTTGGTTATTATTATTGTTATCACTTATAACAATTTCTTCATGTGCTATATGCTTCCTAGTGACTCTGTTTTAATTTCTCTGAGGGAATTGTGAAAAATAACCTTGATCTTCAACTCCCAATTCTACCAACACTGGTCTTTGCTCCGTATGTTCAGTTTTTCATTTGTTTAGCGTGCATTTATTGAACACCTATTATGGATCATATTTTTTGAAAGAATCAGAAAATGCAAAGAAAAAAAATGATGGTTCTTATTTTCAGAAAGTCTGGAGAGAGAGATACCAAAATGATAATTGTAGAATAATGAGTGCTTTAATATAGGTGTGCAAGCTGTGGTGAGAGCCTAGGATTCAGCCAAGGCTTTATAGCCAACCTGAAATTTGAAGGATGAGTTGGGTCATGCACAATGTTGGGGTCACTGTTCTGGGTGGTGCAAGAGTATGTTTAAATGCATAGTAAGATGAGAATTATAGGGCTGCTCCCCTATGTAATGCTGAGAGGGAGTGGAAGTGTAGTATCAGCAGGAAAGTGAAACACCTTTCTTACTTCTGAACCTTTAATGCTCAGAACATTCTTGTTGTTCCCCTTCTTAACATGCCCATTTTTCATTATTAAATGTCTTTCTTTTCATTATGAAATATCTTTCTTTGTCTCTAGTAATATTCTTGTCTTAAAGACTATTTAATATAGTTGCCACTGCACTTTTGTGGTTACTGATTTGTTTTATTTTTAGCCTGTTTGTATCTGAATGTATAGTGTATCTTCTCTAGATAGCATACAGTTTGATCTTGCTTTTTTAATGCATTCTGACAGTAAGTTCCCTGTACATTTAAATGTTTATTAGTTCATTCACATTAATGTAATTTTTGATATAGTTGAGTTTATGTCTGTCATTATGTTGTTTGTTTTCTGTGGGTCTCATATCTTTTTTATTCCTCTGTCCTTTGTTACTGTTTTCTTTTTCTTAAAGTGAATGTATTTTGAGTGTACCATTTTAATTTGCCAATTTTTAAAAGTCATCTTTTTTGAGTTATTTCTTCTGGTGATGGCTCTAGGGCTGCTTTGTCCAATGACATAGCCACTAGCCACCTGTGGCTTGTGTGCCCTCGAAATGTGGCAAGTCTGAATTGATACATGCTTAGGTGAAATACAAACTGGATTTCAACAACGTAGTATGAAATGCAGAAAGTAAAATATCTCATTGATAATTTTTATATTGATTATATAAATAAGCCTCTAGCAGATTTTGAAAAATAAATGCTTTCCAACTTGTTATCTGCTTTTGGTCTATTTTCAGTACTCAGAAATGTTGTAATTTTTAGTATAATTTTGTCCGATTTTATACTTGTTCTATGTAGCGTTGAATTACTGACTTCCTCATGTAGCCATAACTAGAAGTTTCTCCAGAACTGTTACTTTTCCTTCAGGTTTTTCTTTTTCTGAGGAGACTTCCCTGTCTCATACTACTTCTCTGCTTTAGATCTCTCTGCTATGTGTTCTGGTAGCATCCAGTACTTCTTTTTATTGTCAGATTAATTGTTGCTTTATGCTAGATTGTAAACTCCAGGAGGCAGGTACCTTTTTAAATATTGTATTTCTCTTGCATACACAGTGTCTGGCACATAGTAACAGAATTTGTTGAATGAATTTATGTTTTTCTAGCATTTGAGTCTGTGTTGATATATGTTAACTTAAATTTTGTTGAGGATACCTTGGAAGATAGTAAGAACTGCCCTTTATGAAAGGCCAAGTATGAGGCTACTTACTACTTTAAAGGTTTTGCATATATTATTAATTTTACTTCTTAAAATAAAGTTAGCAGTATTGTCTCCGTGTTATAGACAAGGAGTCGGAAGTTGAAAAAGCTAACTAAATTATCCTAAATCATATAAGTATTAAGTGTGGAACCAGATTCTAATCAAGAGTCTGATGCCCTTACTATATACTAAGTGCTGCAATACATTGCCTCACTCAGTGTTTACAATAGGTATTTATCCAGTGGTTTCTTTTCATTTAAAGGCAGCCTCTAAATACTGATGGTAATTTCTGAGCACTCGTCCTTGGCATTGTGCCAGCCAATCTGCTTGCTGTACTCTGCACCTGCCTTCCTTATGGGTCCTTCGTGAAAGTCATGTGATGTGGGTAGTCTCCTGCTCACCAAGCCCCAAAGGATATTAATTTGCTAGTCAGTACCTCCAAGACTCTTGCTTGTTGTGTGGTTCTGCTTCCACGTTCTGCCCAGAAAGAGTTGATCTTTCTGATACCAGACCATTACAGTACAAGGATCCCCATAAGGGGATCGGGAATTATGTAATAACGTGGACAGTTCTTCCCATTATTTCTCTAGCTGAGCATATTCTATGTCCTCCGTAACACCAGTGACTTACTTTTGCTTCTTTATCTACTCTAGCCCTCTTTGTTCCTCCTGCTTCCTAGATAAAAATTATTAAGCTATCCAGGCAACAAATTATCTCTGGTTCTTGACAACCTCGACTCCAGAACAGCCTTCCACTTCCTTAGCCAGTTGTCCCAAATCACCCAGCACAAACCCAGAGCCCATTCTGTGAGCCCCCTAAGCTCATTCTCCCGCGTAGAGATGCCCGGTTTCCCAAGACGTGCACCCTTCCTTGTGGCGAAGCCGATAAAGCTAACTGGCAGTCTTTGGGCACAACTTTATACCCACAAATAAGGTGTGGATGTTATTACTCTCTTGCTACTCACAGTATGGTCCATGGACAAGCGGCATCAGTATCATCTGGAACCTTGTTAGAAACGCAGAGAAGCCCCCTCCATACCTAGTGAATTAGAATCTGCATTTTTAACAAGGTTCCCAGGTGGTGAAATAGTGAAAAACACTATTCTGCTGGATTCCTATTTCTACTGGTCCATGTCTATTTTCTTTCTTGTTCATGGAGAATATTATACACAGTTTGGTGGGGGAGTGCTATTTGTACAGTGTTCTTCATTGAATCACTTCACTCAGGTTATTCTTTATCTTTTCTTTCTTTTAGGGGAAACATTTCTGATGTTTATTCTAAGTAACAGAGGCTAGCTCCTTTTTCTCCAAGGAACATGACTTAATTTATTATGTGAGGATTTGAGGTAGATGCAGAAATGCAGTAAGGCATTTGCTCTTAATATTTATAAAAATTTTAAAGTTTATAGAGCCATGTGAGTTTTAAGCACTGAGGAGATATTGAAATATTTAGGAAATCTGTGTATTTTGTTTCTCTGTCTCACATGTTTTATGCTCATCATTTACGCAGATCAATTTTCAAATCTTTGGTATTGTGTTATCACATAGAGTTTAAATAATTTAGCTATTAAATTCAGTTTAAAAGACATTCTGGAAACAAACAATAAATTTTCAATATTTGAGCACATAGGAAAACCTAGTCTTGTAAGATTTTGTTCAGTAAACTGTCCAGACGGAAAATATCAATGCTTTGCCCTTCAGAATCTTAAACAATTTATTTTCTTCTTATTATTTTTTTAAATGTGTGAATGAAAAGTTTCTTTATTAGAAATTTGGTCACGTTTTTATCATGCTGCAAGTCTTGGGCCATATTATATATGTCTCATGGGTGAAATATTTCTAAGGTGAAAAGAAAATAAGCCCAGTTCAGCTACTACACATAATGTCTTTTGACAGCTAATAAATAGAAGAATCAATTAAGTACCTTCGTCTTTTATTACTGAGTTGTTGAAGTATGGTTTTCATTATAATTTATTTTCTAAACTAAGGCTTTTTAAGGACAGTAAGTGGTGATACTTTTGTAGACACACACACATACGTTACATATAAAATTTCTATCAAGTATAGTCTTATCTTGTTCATCAGTTACATTTTCTTCCCTTTGTATTCATCTCTGCTTAGACCATTATGGGAATTCATTTCTAAATTTAGTCTCAACTATAAATAGAACAGGAACTGGAAGGTCTATGAGATCTGACCTTAAGAGGAAGATGAGAAAACACATTATACTTCCCATTTCTAGTTCTGCATGTAAAGAGCATAGAAATTATCACTCCATTTTAACAAAAAGTAAAAAGCTAAAGACACTGAAAAATCAGCAACTCTTCTTGGATCTGTAAGAGAGGTAAGGAGACAGGGCAACCTACTGTCTCCACAATTGAAGAGACAGACAAGTGAATCCACGGAGTCACAGCTTTCCAGAGCAGAAATTCATGAGCAGAAACCAATCCTGGAGTAGGAAAACCTGAACTGTAACAGATGAATTGATGGGGCCTCACTGTAGACAAATCTGAGGGTTAAAAACACCAGGGGAACCTAGTCATGGGAGGGAGTCCATACTTTTGTGAGTTTTATCTCAGGGAGCTTGACCAGATTCTCACAGTAAATATTGGAGAAAAATTCCCTCATGCTTCTGGTAGGGGGAGGGGAAGAGGAACCATTTTGAAAAACACCAGAGCGCTTTGTACTTCCTAACAAGGCCTGCCCTTAGGAGAAATTAGTTTATCATATCCTAACCTGCTGGGGTATTACTGGAGCCTAACTGACCTGGAGAAAGGGTAATACCCACTCCAGTCAGCTCTAGCATTGCACCTGACAGAAGGGAAATACTCACCTCCAGTCCTTTCTGCCTTCCATGTGGGAAGAAGGAAATACCCAACTCCAATCCACTGTAGCCATTCTCTCACCTAAAGAAACAGAAAAAAAACCTGATTAACACTTGTGATGCTCACAGTCCAGAAGCACTGGCTCACTAGAAGGCTGAAGCCTAATCATAAGACTGTAGAACACTTCCTTTCTCCCCACAACTCACCACCTCATTACTAAGGGTCTATTTACAGCGGTTCCTTTTACCCAGTATGTCATATCGAGCCATCAAGAAAAAAAATCACAGGGCATACCAAAAGGGGATAAACACAATTTGAAGAGAAAGAGAAAACTTCAGAACCAGATATAACAGAGATGTTGGAATTATCAGACTGGGAATTTAAAACAGCTGTATGCTAAGGGCTCTAATGGATAAAGTAGACAACATATAAAAACAGATGGACAATGCAAGCAGAGAGATGGAACTCCTAAGAAACAAAAAGAAATGCTAGAAATAAAAAATGCTGTAACAGAAATGATGAATTTCTTTAATATTAGTAGACTGGACATGGTTGAGGAAAGAATCTCTGAGCTTGAGGATATCTGAATAGAAAGTTTCCAAACTGAGAAGCAATGAGAAAAAATAGAACAGGAAATACAAAGACTATAGGACTCCAAAGAGTATAACATAACTGAAATGTGAATACTAGAAGGAGAAGAAAGAGAGGAAGGAACAGAAAAAATATTTGAAACAAAAATGAGCATTTCCCCAAGTAATGTTAGACAGTGAACCTTAGATCCAGGAACCTTGGAGAACACCCTACAGGATCAATACCAAAACGCTATACCTAGGCATATCATTTTTAAACTACAGAAAATCAAACGAAAAAATCCTAAAGAAGCCAGAGGAAAAACACACGTATAGAGGAACAAAGATAAGAATTTACATCCAACTTCTCAGAAACTATGCAAGCAAGAAGAGAGTGAAGTGAAATATTTAAAGTGTTGGGAGAAAAAAACTCTATCAACCTAGAATTCTGTACCCTGTGAAATTATCATTCAAAAGTGAAGGAGGGGACTTCCCTGGTGGCGCAGTGGTTAAGAATCCACCTGCTAACGCAGGGGACACGGGTTTGATCCCTGGTCTGGGAAGATCCCACATGCTGCGGAGCAACTAAGCCCGTGCACCACAACTACTGAGCCTGTGATCTAGAGTCTGCAAGCCACAACAACTGAGCCTGCTTGCCACAACTACTGAAGCCTGCGTGCCCTAGAGCCTGCATGCTGCAACTGCAGATCCCGCGTGCTGCAACTACTGAAGCCCGCGTGCCTAGAGCCCGTGCTCTGCAACAAGAGAAGCCACCACAATGAGAAGCCTGTGCACCGCAATGAAAAGTAGCCCTGGCTCGCCGCAACTAGAGAAAGCCCGTGTGTAGCAACAAAGACCCAACGCAGCCCCTCCCAAAAAAGAAAAAAAAAAATCTAAAAGTGAAGGAGAAGTAAAGACTTTCTCACACAAACAAAAATTGCAGGAATTTTTTGCCAGTAGACCTGCCTTGCAAGAAGTTCTTTAGAAGAAGTTAAAAGAAGTTCTTCAGAGAGAAGAAAAATTATATATAAATAATATAGTATTGTTGCATCTAATAAAGAAAGAAAAAGCATTGAAGAAGGAATAAGTGAAGGTAAAATAAAAAGGTCATTTTTCTTCTCCTTCATTGATCTAACAGATAACTGTTCAAAATATATGCTTATGTATATATCGTATATATGTATTTATTTACACATAAGTGAAATGAATCATAGCAATGATACAAGGGATTGGAGGAATTAGGATTATTTTCTTATTATAAGGTACTTGCACTCCCCATGAAGCAGTATAATATTATTTGAAAGTGGACTTGGATTAGTTGTAAATGTACATGGCAAAGTCTACGGCAACCACTATAAAAAGTTAAAAAAAAAAAGTAGGAGATAAAAAAAGCATAAAGATAAAGGGCACCAAATAGAAAATAGTAACAGGTATTGTAGATATTAATCCAACTCTGTCAACAATCAGTTTGAATGTTAATCATCTAATATGCATCAATTAAAAAGACAGAGATTGTCAGAGTGGATCAAAAAAACAAGGCCCAAGTATATGTTGTCTACAAGAAGCCCACTTTAAATATAAAGACACATGTAGATTAAAAGTAAATGGGTGGAGAAAAATATACCATGGTAACACTAATGAAAAGAAAGCAAGAATAGTTATATTAATGTCAGACAAAGAAGACTTCAAAGCAAGAAGATTCCACAGGAGTAAAGAAGTGCATTACATAATGATGAAGCAGTCATTTCTCCAATAAGATATAGCAGTTCTTAACATGTATGTACAACAGAGGCTCAAACTATGTGAAGCAAAAACTGATACTACTGCAAGGGGAAACAGATGAATCCACTATCATATTTGGATACTTCAACACCCCTCTATCAAAAATGGACAGATCTAACAGGCAGATAAATCCGGACATAATTGAACTCATCAATCATAATTGAACAGCATCAATCAACTGAATATAATTGACATTTATAGACTACTTCACCCAACAATAGTAGAATACACATTTTTCTCAAGCTGACATGGAACATTCACCAAGATAGGTAATATTCTGGGCCATGAAACACTCCTTAACAAATTTAAGAGTAGAAGTCGTAGCAGTGTCTGCTCTGAGACCACAATAGAATTAAACTAAAAATCAAGAAAGATAGATAATTGGAAACAGAAAGATAATTGGAAAACCCTAAAATACGTGGAGATTAAACAACACACTTCTAAATAACACATGGGTCAAAGAAGAAATCTCAAGAGAAATTTAAAAATATTTTGAACTAAACAAAAATGAGAAGACAACTTATTAAAATTTTTGGGATGCAGAGAAGGTACTGCTTAGAGGGAAATTTATAGCATTGAATATATAAGAAAAGAAGAAAGATCTATAATCCATCATATAAATTTCCACCTTAGGAAGGGAGGGGCAAGATGGCGGAAGAGTAAGACGCGGAGATCACCTTCCTTCCCACAGATACATGAGAAATACATCTACACGTGGAACTGCTCCTACAGAACACCCACTGAACGCTGGCAGAAGACGTCAGACCTCCCAAAAGGCAAGAAACTCCCCACGTACTTGGGTAGGGCAAAAGAAAAAAGAAATAACAGAGACAAAAGAATAGGGACGGGACCTGCACCAGTGGGAGGGAGCTGTGAAGGAGGAAAGGTTTCCACACACTAGGAAGCCCCTTCGTGGGCAGAGACTGCGGGTAGCAGAGGGGGGAAGCTTCAGAGCCACGGAGGAGAGCGCAGCCACAGTGGTGCGGAGAGATTCCCGCACAGAGGAGCGGTGCCGACCAGCACTCACCAGCCCGAGAGGCTTGTCTGCTCAGCCGCCGGGACGGGCGGGGGCTGGGAGCTGAGGCTCGGGCTTTGGTGCTAGCCGGGAGGGAGTCCGGGAAAAAGACTGCAGCTGCCGAAGAGGCAAGAGACTTTTTCTTGCCTCTTTGTTTCGCGGCGCGCAAGGAAAGGGGATTCAGAGCGCCGCTTAAACGAACTCCAGAGACGGGCACGAGCCACGGCTATCAGCGCGGACCCCAGAGACGGGCGCGAGCCGTGCTTGTCGGCGCGGACCCCAGAGACGGGCATGAGACGCTGGGGCTGCTGCTGCCGCTACCAAAGAGCCTGTGGGCGAGCACAGGTCATTCTCCACACCGCCCCTCCCGGGAGCCCGTGCAGCCCGCCACGGCCAGGCTCCCGTAATCCGGGGACAACTTCCCCGGGAGAGCGCATGGCGCACCTCAGGCTGCTGCAACGTCACGCCGGCTTCTGCCGCCGCAGGCTCGCCCCGCCTCCTCCGTACCGCTCCCCCCCCCCCCCGGCCTGACTGAGCCAGAGCCCCCGAATCAGCTGCTCCTTTAACCCCGTTCTGTCTGGGCGGGGAACAGATGCCCTCAGGCGACCTACATGCAGAGGCAGGTCCAAATCCAAAGCTGAACCCCGGGAGCTGTACGAACAAAGAAGAGAAAGGGAAATCTCTCCCAGCAGCCTCAGAAGCAGCGGATTAAAGCTCCACAAACAACTTGATGTGCCTGCATCTGTTGAATACCTGAATAGACAACGAATCATCCCAAATTTAGGAGGTGGACTTTGGGAGCAGGATATATTAACTTTTCCCCTTTTCCTTTTTTTGTGAGTGTATATGTGTATGCTTCTGGGTGAGATTTTGTCTGTATAGCTTTGCTCTCACTGTTAGTCCTAGGGTTAGGTCCGTCCGTTTTTTTTTTTTTTTTTTTTTTAAATTTTTTCCCTAATAAATGTTTTCTTAATAATTTTTTCCTTATTTTTTATTTTTAAAAAATTAAAAAAAAATTTTTTAATAAGTTTTTTCATATTTTTTATTTTAAAAAATTAAAAAAAATTTTTCTTAATAAATTTTTTCTTAATAATTTTTTTCTTATTTTTAGTATAAAAAATTAATAAATCTATTTTTAAAAATTAAAAAAAAATTTTTTCTTAATAAATTTATTCTTAATTTTTTTTCTTATTTTTTATTATAATTGCTTTATTTTATTTTATTTTATCCTCTTTCTTTCTTTCTTTCCATTTTTTTCTCCCTTTTATTCTGAGCCGTGTAGATGAAAGGCTCCTGGTGCTCCAGCCAGGCATCAGGGCTGTGTCTCTGAGGTGGGAGAGCCAACTTCAGGACACTGGTCCACAAGAGACCTCCCAGCTCCACGTAATGCCAAACGGCGAAAATCTCTCAGAGATCTCCATCTCAACATCAAGACCCAGCTTCACTCAACGACCAGCAAGCTACAGTGCTGGACACCCTATGCCAGACAACTAGCAAGACAGGAACACAGCCCCATCCATTAACAGAGAGGCTGCCTAAAATCATAATAAGGCCACAGACACCCCAAAACACACCACCAGACGTGGACGAGCCCACCAGAAAGACAAGATCCAGCCTCATCCACCAGAACACAGGCACTAGTTCCCTCCACCAGGAAACCTACACAACCCACTGAACCAACCTTAGCCACTGGGGACAGATACCAAAAACAACGGGAACTACGAAGCTGCAGCCTGTGAAAAGGAGACCCCAAACACAGTAAGATAAGCAAAATGAGAAGACAGAAAAACACACAGCAGATGAAGGAGCAGGGTCAAAACACACCAGACCTAACAAATGAAGAGGAAATAGGTAGTCTACCTGAAAAAGAATTCAGAATAATGATAGTAAGGATGATCCAAAATCTTGGAAATAGAATAGACAAAATGCAAGAAACATTTAACAAGGACGTAGAAGAACTAAAGAGGAACCAAGCAACGATGAAAAGCACAATAAATGAAATTAAAAATACTCTAGATGGGATCAATAGCAGAATAACTGAGGCAGAAGAACGGATACGTGACCTGGAAGATAAAATGGTGGAAATAACTACTGCAGAGCAGAATTAAAAAAAATGAAAAGAACTGAGGACAGTCTCAGAGACCTCTGGGACAACATTAAACGCACCAACATTCGAATTATAGGAGTCCCAGAAGAAGAAGAGAAAAAGAAAGGGACTGAGAAAATATTTGAAGAGATTATAGTTGAAAACTTCCCTAATATGGGAAAGGAAATAGTTAATCAAGTCCTGGAAGCACAGAGAGTCCCATACAGGATAAATCCAAGGAGAAACACACCAAGACACATATTAATCAAACTCTCAAAAATTAAATATAAAGAAAACATATTAAAAGCAGCAAGGGAAAAACAACAAATAACACACAAGGGAATCCCCATAAGGTTAACAGCTGATCTTTCAGCAGAAACGCTGCAAGCCAGAAGGGAGTGGCAGGATATACTTAAAGTGATGAAGGAGAAAAACCTACAACCAAGATTACTCTACCCAGCAAGGATCTCATTCAGATTTGATGGAGAAATTAAAACCTTCACAGACAAGCAAAAGCTGAGAGAGTTCAGCACCACCAAACCAGCTTTACAACAAATGCTAAAGGAACTTCTCTAGGCAAGAAACACAAGAGAAGGAAAACACGTACAATAACAAACCCAAAACATTTAAGAAAATGGGAATAGGAACATACATATCGATAATTACCTTAAATGTAAATGGATTAAATGCTCCCACCAAAAGACACAGACTGGCTGAATGGATACAAAAACAAGACCCATATATATGCTGTCTACAAGAGACCCACTTCAGACCTAGAGACACATACAGACTGAAAGTGAGGGGATGGAAAAAGATATTCCATGCAAATGGAAATCAAAAGAAAGCTGGAGTAGCAATTCTCATATCAGACAAAATAGACTTTAAAATAAAGACTGTAAGTCAGAAAGAGAAAAACAAATACAGTATGCTAACACATATATATGGAATCTAAGGGAAAAAAAAAAAAAAAAAAAAGAGGTCATGAAGAACCTAGTGGCAAGATGGGAATAAAGACACAGACCTACTAGAGAATGGACTTGAGGATATGGGGAGGGGAAGGGGTGAGATGTGACAGAGTGAGAGAGTGTCATGGACATATATACACTACCAAATGTAAAATAGATAGCTAGTGGGAAGCAGCCGCATAGCACAGGGAGATCAGCTCGGTGCTTTGTGACCACCTAGAGGGGTGGGATAGGGAGGGTGGGAGGGAGGGAGATGCAAGAGGGAAGAGATATGGGAACATATGTATATGTATAACTGATTCACTTTGTTATAAAGCAGAAAGTAACACACCATTGTAAAGCAATTATACTTCAATAAAGATGTTTAAAAAAATAAAAAAATAAAAATAAAGACTATTACAAGAGACAAAGACGGACACTATATAATGATCAAGGGATCGATCCAAGAGGAAGGTATAACAATTGTAAATATTTATGCACCCAACATAGGAGCACCTCAATACATAAGGCAAATACTAACATCCATAAAAGGGGAAATCGACAGTAACACAATCATAGTAGGGGACTTTAACACCCCACTTTCACCAATGGACAGATCATCCAAAATGAAAATAAATAAGGAAACACAAGTTTTAAATGATACATTAAACAAGATGGACTTAATTGATATTTATAGGACATTCCACCCAAAAACAACAGAATACACCTTTTTCTCAAGTGCTCATGGAACATTCTCCAGGATAGATCATATCTTGGGTCACAAATCAAGCCTTGGTAAATTTAAAAAAATTGAAATCGTATCAAGTATCTTTTCCGACCACAACGCTATGAGACTAGATATCAATTACAGGAAAAGATCTGTAAAAAATACAAACACATGGAGGCTACACAATACACTACTTAATAACGAAGTGATCACTGAAGAAATCAAAGGGGAAATCAAAAAATACCTAGAAACAAATGACAATGGAGACACGACGATCCAAAACCTATGGGATGCAGCAAAAGCAGTTCTAAGAGGGAAGTTTATAGCAATACAAGCCTACATCAAGAAACAGGAAACATCTCGAATAAACAACCTAACCTTGCACCTAAAGCAATTAGAGAAAGAAGAACAAAAAAACCCCAAAGCTAGCAGAAGGAAAGAAATCATAAAGATCAGATCAGAAATAAATGAAAAAGAAATGAAGGAAACAATAGCAAAAATTAATGAAACTAAAAGCTGGTTCTTTGAGAAGATAAACAAAATTGATAAACCATTAGCCAGACTCATCAAGAGAAAAAGGGAGAAGACTCAAATTAATAGAATTAGAAATGAAAAAGGAGAAAACCACTGACACTGCAGAAATACCAACGATCATGAGAGATTACTACAAGCAACTCTATGCCAATAAAATGGACAACCTGGAAGAAATGGACAGATTCTTAGAAATGCACAACCTGCCAAGACTGAACCAGGAAGAAATAGAAAATATGAACAGACCAATCACAAGCACTGAAATTGAAACTGTGATTAAAAATCTTCCAAGACACAAAAGCCCAGGACCAGATGGCTTCACAGGCGAATTCTATCAAACATTTAGAGAAGAGCTAACACCTATCCTTCTCAAACTCTTCCAAAATATTGCAGAGGGAGGAACACTCCCCAACTCATTCTACGAGGCCACCATCACCCTGATACCAAAACCAGACAAAGATGTCACAAAGAAAGAAAACTACAGGCCAATATCACTGATGAACATAGATGCAAAAATCCTCAACAAAATACTAGCAAACAGAATCCAACAGCGCATTAAAAGGATTATACACCATGATCAAGTGGGGTTTATTCCAGGAATGCAAGGATTCTTCAACATATGCAAATCAATCAACGTGATACATCATATTAACAAATTGAAGGAGAAAAACCATATGATCATCTCAATAGATGCAGAGAAAGCTTTCGACAAAATTCAACACCCATTTATGATAAAAGTCCTGCAGAAAGTAGGCATAGAGGGAACTTTCCTCAACATAATAAAGGCTGTATATGACAAACCCACAGCCAACATTGTCCTCAATGGTGAAAAACTGAAACCATTTCCACTAAGATCAGGAACAAGACAAGGTTGCCTACTCTCACCACTATTATTCAACATAGTTTTGGAAGTGTTAGCCACAGCAATCAGAGAAGAAAAAGAAATAAAAGGAATCCAAATCGGAAAAGAAGAAGTAAAGCTGTCACTGTTTGCAGATGACATGATACTATACATAGAGAATCCAAAAGATGCTACCAGAAAACTACTAGAGCTAATTAATGAATTTGGTAAAGTAGCAGGATACAAAATTAATGCACAGAAATCTCTTGCATTCCTGTATACTAATGATGAAAAATCTGAAAGTGAAATTAAGAAAACACTCCCATTTACCATTGCAACAAAAAGAATAAAATATCTAGGAATAAACCTACCTAAGGAGACAAAAGACCTGTATGCAGAAAATTATAAGACACTGATGAAAGAAATTAAAGATGATACAAATAGATGGAGAGATATACCATGTTCTTGGATTGGAAGAATCAACATTGTGAAAATGACTCTGCTACCCAAAGCAATCTACAGATTCAATGCAATCCCTATCAAACTACCACTGGCATTTTTCACAGAACTAGAACAAAAAATTTCACAATTTGTATGGAAACACAAAAGACCCTGAATAGCCAAAGCAATCTTGAGAACGAAAAATGGAGCTGGAGGAATCAGGCTCCCTGACTTCAGACTATATTACAAAGCTACAGTAATCAAGACAGTTTGGTACTGGCACAAAAACAGAAATATAGATCAATGGAACAGGATAGAAAGCCCAGAGATAAGCCCACGCACATATGGTCACCTTATCTTTGATAAAGGAGGCAAGCATATACAGGTGAGAAAAGACAGCCTCTTCAATAAGTGGTGCTGGGAAAATTGGACAGGTACATGTAAAAGTATGAAATTAGAACACTCCCTGACACCATACACAAAAATAAACTCAAAATGGATTAAAGACCTAAGTGTAAGGCCAGACACTATCAAACTCTTAGAGGAAAACATAGGCAGAACACTGTATGACATAAATCACAGCAAGATCCTTTTTGACCCAGCTCCTAGAGAAATGGAAATAAAAACACAAACAAATGGGACCTAATGAAACTTAAAAGCTTTTGCACAGCAAAGGAAACCATAAACAAGACCAAAAGACAACCCTCAGAATGGGAGAAAATATTTGCAAATGAAGCAACTGACAGAGGATTAATCTCCAAGATTTACAAGCAGCTCATGCAGCTCAATAACAAAAAAACGAACAACCCAATCCAAAAATGGGCAGAAGACCTAAATAGACATTTCTCCAAAGAAGACATACAGATTGCCAACAGACACATGAAAGAATGCTCAACATCGTTAATCATTAGAGAAATGCAAATCAAAACTACAATGAGGTATCATCTCACACCGGTCAGAATGGCCATCATCAAAAAATCTAGAAACAATAAATGCTGGAGAGGGTGTGGAGAAAAGGGAACACTCTTGCACTGTTGGTGGGAATGTAAATTGATACAGCTACTATGGAGAACAGTATGGAGGTTCCTTAAAAAACTAAAAATAGAACTACCATACGACCCAGCAATCCCACTACTGGGCATATACCCTGAGAAAACCATAATTCAGAAAGAGTCATGTACCAAAATATTCATTGCAGCTCTGTTTACAATAGCCAGGACATGGAAGCAACCTAGGTGTCCATCATCGGATGAATGGATAAAGAAGATGTGGCACATATATACAATGGAATATTACTCAGCCATAAAAAGAAATGAAATGGAGGTATTTGTAATGAGGTGGATGGAGTTAGAGTCTGTCATACAGAGTGAAGTAAGTCAGAAAGAGAAAAAGAAATACAGTATGCTAACACATATATATGGAATCTAAGGAAAAAAAAAAAAAGTCATGAAGAACCTAGTGGCAAGATGGGAATAAAGACAGAGACCTACTAGAGAATGGACTTGAGGATATGGGGAGGGGGAGGGGTGAGATGTGACAGGGTGAGAGAGTGTCATGGATACATATACACTACCAAATGTACAATAGATAGCTAGTGGGAAGCAGCCGCATAGCACAGGGAGATCAGCTCGGTGCTTTGTGACGACCTAGAGGGGTGGGATAGGGAGGGTGGGAGGGAGGGAGATGCAAGAGGGAAGAGATATGGGAACATATGTATAAGTATAACTGATTCACTTTGTTATAAAGCAGAAGCTAACACACCATTGTAAAGCAATTATACTTCAATAAAGATGTTTAAAAAAAAAAAATTTCCACCTTAGGAAACTAGAGAAAGAAAAGCAAATTAAATCCAAAGTAACCAAAAGGAAAGCAATAATAAGATTTAGAGAAGAAATCAATCAAATTGAAAACAAGAAATCAATAGAGGAAACAAATGAAACCAAGAGCTGCTTCTTTGAAAAGATCAATAAAATCAATAAGCCTCTAGCCAGGCCAACTAAGAGAAAAATAAGAGAATGCACAAGTTACTAATATCAGAAATGAAAAAGGGGGCATCACTACAGATCCCATGAACATTAAAGGATGTTAAAGGAATACTATGAACAACTTTATGCCCACATATTTGATAACCTAGATGAAATGGACCAGTTCCTTGAAGGGCACAGTCTGCCAAAATGCACACAAGAAATACACAATGAATAGGCCTATACCTGTTAAAGAAATTGAATCAATAATTAATAACCTTCCCAAACAGAAAGTACCAGGCCCATTTTGGTTCACTGATGAATTCTACCAAATTTTAAAAATAGAAATTATACCCATTCTGTACAATGTCTTTCAGAGGATAGAAGCAGAGAGAATACTTCTTGACTCATTTTGTGAGGCCATCATTACCCTAATAACAAAACCAGGTAAAGCCCTTATAAGAGAGGAAAACTTCAGACAGATATCTCTTATGAAGATAGATGCAAAAATCCTCAATGATATAGGAAAACTACAAAACTAAAAAAGAACTTAATAAATGCAGAGAGTCATTCCATGTCCATAGATAGGAAGACTCAATATTGTCAAGGTGTCAGTTCTTCCCAACTTGACCTGTAGATTTAGTGCAATCCCAGTTATAATCCCAGCAAGTTATTTTGTGGATATGGACAAACTGATTCTAAAGTTATATAGAGAGGCAGAAGGCTCAGAATAACCAACGCAATATTGAAGAAGAACAAAGTTGGAGAACTGACACTACCCAACTTCAAGAATTTCTATAAAGCCACAGTAATCAAGTCAGTATGCTGTTGCAAAATAAAAGACAAATGGATCAGTGGAACCGAGTAGACAGCACAGAAATGGACTCACATAAATATAGTCAACTGATCTTTGACAAAGGAGCAAAGGCAATACGATGGAGCAAAGATAATCTTTTCAACAAATGGTGCTGGAAAAACTGAACATCTGCAGGCAAAAAAAAATCAATCTCACACAGAACTTACAGTCTTCACAAAAATTAGCTCAAAATAGATAATAGATCTAGATGTAAAATGGAAAATTGTAAAACTCCTGGAAGATAGGATAGGAGTAAACTTGTAACACCAAAGGCACAATCCGTGAAAGAAATACTTGATAAGCTAGACTTCATTAAATTTAAAAACTTCTGCTCTGCAAAAGACAATGTTAAGAGAATGAGAAGATAAGCCACGGACTGGAAGAAAATATTTGCAAAAGATATATATTATAAAGGACTGTTATCCAAAATATACAAAGAACTCTTAAAACTCAACAATAAGAAAACAATCTGATTTAAAAATGGTCTAGGGACTTCCCTGGTGGTGCAGTGGTTAAGAATCCACCTGCCAATGCAGGGGACACGGGTTCGAGCCCTGGTCCGGGAAGATCCCACATGCTGTGGAGCAACTAAGCCCATGTGCCACAACTACTGAGCCTGCGCTCTAGAGCCCACGAGCCACAACTTCTGAGCCCACGTGCCACAACTACTGAAGCCTGCGCTTCTGGAGCCCGTGCTTTGCAACAAGAGAAGCCAGCGTAATGAGAAGCCCGCACACCACAACGAAGAGTAGCCTTCGCTTGCCGCAACTAGAGAAAGCCCGCGCACAGCAGTGAAGACCCAATGCAGCCAAAAATTTAAAAAATTATAAAAAATAAAAATAAAATAAAAAAATAAATAAATGGAAGTAACACCTAAAAAAAAACAATGGTCTAAAGATCTTAACAGGCATCTCACCACAGAAGATATACAGATGGTAAGTAAGCATATTAAAAGCTATCCCACATCATATGTCATCAGGGAAATGCAAATTAAAACAGCAATGAGATGCCACTACACACCTATAAAATGGACAAGATCCAGAACACTGACAACACCAAATGGTGGTGAGGATGTGTAGCAACACGAACTCTTATTCACTGCTAGTGGGAATGCAAAATGGTACAATGACTTTGGAAGGCAGTTTGGCAATTTCTTACAAAATTAAACATACTTTTACCATGATCCAGCAATCCTGTCCCTTGGTATTTACCCAATGGAACTGGAAACTTACGTCCACACAAAAATGTGCATGTGGATGTTTATAGCAGCTTTATTCATAATTTCCAAGACTTGGAAGCAACCAAGATGTCCTTCGGTAGGTGAATGGATAAATAAACTGTGGTGCCTCCAGATAATAGAATATTATTCACTGCTAAAATGGAATGATCTGTGAAGCCATGAAAGACATGGAGGTACTTAAATGCATATTGCTAAGTGAAAGAAGACAATCTGAAAAGGCTCTGTACTGTACAATGCCAACTATATCACCTTCTGGAAAAGGCAAAACTATGGAGACAGAGAAAGATCAGTGGTTACCATGGGTTGAGTTGAGGGGAGGGGTGAATAGGTGGAGCCTAGGATTTTTAGGGCAGTAAAAATATTCTGTATGACACTTTAATGATATATGTTATTATATATTTGTCAAAACCCAGAGAATGTACAACACCAAAAGTGAATCCTAATGTAAACTATGGACTTCGGGTGATTATAATGTATCTTGTAACAAATGTAAAGTTTGTAACAAATGTGGTGAGGGCATGTTGGTAATGGGAATAGCAATGAATGTGGGAGAGGCAGGGAGTATATGGGCCATCTTTGTACCTTCCTGTCAACTTTGCTGTGATCCTAAAAGTGCTCAAAAATTAAAGCTATTAAAAAAAACATGAAAATCAAAAAGAGTACATATAGCATGGGAGAAAAAATATCTGAAGGTTGATTTATCTCTCAGGATAATTTTCTTGAATATTTCCATGTCATGATATTGCTTTAAAATAGACACATTTTATTTTCCAATTTACCCAGAAGAAAATATTTTATATGAGATACATGTATAGTGAAAGCAAGCCACATGTTTTCCACCCTCCTTCTCTCCTTTTGACTCCATATCAGTTTCGTCTGTTAAATACCTGCAGGAACCGCCAGGTGTTTACTTTCAGACACTAGTTACACCCACTGTTGCAGATCATTTAATATTTTAAAAATGCCTTTATCTTTTCCTTAACCATAGTTTTTTTCCTGCCATGTCTTTCACATTCTTTTTGTGTATTGTAGATATCAAGAAAAGAATAAATGCTAGCACACTTTGGAATGTGTATGACAAGTCAGTAGAAACAAAGGTGTTGGGATTTATTGTGGTCTAAGAAGAGGAGTGAGTTTTGCTGAAAGGAGTTATTTGTTAATTCTGGTAGATTAACCAAGCAGGGACACATGGGCAGAGGAGTGGGAAGAAAGATGAATGGAATGAGATGCTTATCCTTGATGGGTATGAACGAGCAGCAGCTGGCGTGCCTGTCTAGGGGTCCTTCTTGGACTGAACTTGACGGTGGTCTTTCACTTGAAAGATTTGTCCTTTGAGGAGGACAAAATGCATTTGATAGTGATGTTTGGTATACTAAGATGATAATACTAAGCTTCAAGTTTTGCTACTTTTACTTATAGTCATTTCCCCATAACTTGTGAAATATGTTTGCAGTGTCCTCAGTGTGGAATGAGGGTTGACTGTTGGGTTGGCAGTTTTTTTCTATGTACAAACATATATATATATATAACTATATATATATATATGTGTGTGTGTGTGTGTGTACAAACCTATATATATTTCTTATAAATTTTATCATTAGATTAAGCTATCTGAATCATTCATCCATTCACTAAATATTTAATGAGCACCTGCTATGTGCTTGGCCCTGAACCAGATGCCAATGAAATAAAGACATGGAGGGGGATGAGGTAAAGAACACATGAGTAAGCCACTAAATATAACTCAGTGAAATAGTCCCCCATTGAGTGGAGGACTCCATTGTGACTTACTTTAGTTTATAAGTTTAATATTTAGAGATGCCAGACTTCATGGCAGCTGTGTCTTGGGAAAGACAGATGTACTTTGGAAATTCACTGTGAGGCATATTTTAAAAGCATCTTCTCTTTTTACTTATCACTTTCATTTCAGAATTGCTCCATTGGCCTTGAAAATCAATTTAAAGTTTTTAGAATAACATGTTATTAAGAAAATAGTAATTGTTTCACATGCTGTCTATAGTCCTGGGAGCACTATTGCACTTTATAACTCACTTTTGCTTTTATTCCTCCTTGCCTTTCCCCTGATCATGAATTTTCCTTCTATTCCTGGTAGCATTTTTGTACCTCTTTTCTTTTAGTCTGGGTACTTTTTAGGTCTACTAAAAGGCTGTACTATCACCTTTACCAGTAATTGTCCTGTATTGCATGCGTCACTGAAACATTGTATGTTTTAAATTTGAAGCTTCATGTTGGTGAAGTAAATTAGACCTTCCTTTATCAGTGTTTTTTCAAACAAATTTATGTAAAATGATGGCTACCAATTTTAAATTTTCAAATGGTTAGGTAATTGGTTAAGTAATTGGATTGATTATAATTCTGTATTTCTCCTGATCAGTCTCTTTTTGACTTAATTTGGTATAACATAATATTGTATGTAGTGTGTGTGTGTGTGTGTGTGTGTGTGTGTGTGTGTGTGTGTATTCTGTACTAAATTTTATAGACCAGGGATAAATCATCTTGATATTTTGACCATCTTCTAAAAAGCATCATGACAGCTTTTATTTCATGTGATATGTTAGACTTTGCTGCCTACCATTTCAAAGATAATATATTTTGAAACCAAAGAGGCTTTATATCCAAAATAATTGCTTACAATTCCATTTCAGATATGGCTATTCCTTGTAGGTAAGACCAGTGTTTTCCTACTTTTTATGCAATATGAATCACCTCGAGTTGATTCATATAGATATAGATATGATATAGAATCTGCATGTAGATGCAGATTCTGATTCGGTAGTTGTGGGGAATTTGTTAAGCTCCCAAATGAAACCAGGCTGCTGGTACCAGCAGTTGTCACCTTCTGTCATTTTGGGAGGAGGTTATTATCAGGAAGTCTTCTTTCAGTGATTGCTGAGATCTCCTATCTCATTCAGTTGTCTTCCCAGCTGGTAGATCTTGCTGTGAAGACAGAGGCCAGGTTAGTGATTCCTTAAGCATCTTTCATGCCTATAAGGTCCTTTTGCCTTCCCTCTATATGACCCCACCCCCGAGGGGAGGAGGGGCACCTCACTTGAGGAGAGGTTGGAGCCATTCTGTGAGTTGCTTATTTAGCTGACCTCTGGCCTAAGAATGCCAGAACTTGTGTTTATGATATATGTAGAGGCAGACACATTTTAGCTTGGAGACATAGTCTTGACATGACAAGTGCAAATAAAATTAAATGAATCTAATAATGTTAAGTGTAGTAGAAACAGTCCCATTTAATAGAATACTCCAGTAAATCTTTTTGAAAAGTGAATATACGGAATTCCTTTTTAAAAAATGATAATTATTCCCTAATTTTCATTTTTGTTAATGTTTCTGTTATTGGCTTTTTAAAAAGAAGTGTTATTCTATATGTGCACATATTTTCACTTTTGAACTTATTTTATACAATTTCAAACTTGCTGTATAAGTAATAGGATGGGAAAAACGTGGTGATGTATACTTTTTCCCCTAGAACACTTTATCTGTAAGTAGTTTGCATGATTACCAGGTGAGAATTTTGAGTTTGCCCTTAAACTAAGCATTTAACAAAATTTTGAAAACTGTATTGTGTTTGTTGGGATGTTTATCTGAATGAAGTAGAGACCATTTTGCTTTTATCTTTGAAAGAGTACAAGGTTTGAGAAGCACAAAGGGCTAAAATTAGACTATTCGATCTGAAACTTGCCTCTTGACCTCCAGGAAAATCATTTTAGAAAAATTTGCCGATTTTCTTTTAAAGATTTCAACCATTATTGGTGTTGGTGGTCTAGTTGAAAGTACTTCTATATGTAAATGCACTTATTCTTTTAGCAAATATTTATTCACTGTGTAAAATGTGCAAGGTAATGTGAGGGACATTGATGGGATTGGGACATTGATGGGATTATAAAGAGGTACCAGATGCAGTTCATCTTATAAGGAAATCCACAGCCTTCAGTGCATTTATCAATCAATCTGTGTTCACTGGTTTTCCTTCATGGTATAAGAATATCTTTAAGTCTTCTGATTTTGACTTGATTGCAGTTTGTCTATGGTATTTTACAGAAAAGCATTGATATACTTTGTCTCTCTTCCCCACTCTTTTACCAGGCAGTGTCTTTAAATCTCATCAGTGTTATCCTATGTTTATTTTATTACCTGTATCTGTTATGTTATATTTAAATAATTTAAATGAATTACTTAGTATCTCCTCTTTTGCATATAAGCATATCCTGGGTTCACTAACTCTTTCAGTGCTTTCATCTCTAACAAAATTAAGAAATCTGCTTATTCAGATTACATTTAGACCCTTTATTTTGAGAGCCTTTCTTGGGACTTCCTAAACTCATATTGATCTTGCATGTATTCTTTATGTCAGGTAAAAAGTCTGCTCTGTTCTCTAGTAGCTGTGGAGGGAGAGAGAAGGTGAGAAAAATGTTTCAGGGAGTGTGAAGGGTAGAACAAGCTTGACCCATTTCTACAGCAGGAGGTCTGGGCGTGGGGAGGTTAGAATCTGCCCAGGTGGGATTTAGCCATTGTGTGGACGTTCTGTTTCTTTCCCTTTCTAAAGGAAGCAAAGGGCTACGTTCACTTTAGAAGTAAAGAGTTTTCTTTGTCCCAACAATCTCTGTCCTTCTCAGACTTTAGAATAGAGCTGAACTAATCAGAGGAATCACTCTTGGTTGTCTTTTTTTCTGTAACAGCTTTATTGAGGTATAATTCACATACTGTACCATTTACTCATTTAAAGTATATTTAAAGTATACAGTTTAGTGATTTTTAGTATCTCCATAAAGTTGTGAAACCATCACCACAATCAATTTAAATGTTCTAATTTAATCACTCCAAAAGAAATTCTGAGCCTATTAGAGGCACTTCCTACTTCCCCCATCCTCCGCTGTCCCCACCGAGCCCCAGGCAACCACTGGTCCACTTTCTTCCTCTATGGATTTGACTATTCTGGATATTTCATATCAGTGGAATCATATAATATGTGATCTTTTGTGACTGACTCCTTTCACTTAGCATAATATTTTTCAAGGTTCATCCATGCTGTAGCATGTATCAATATTTATTTCTTTTTATGGCTCTAAATCCTCACAAGGATTGTCCTCTAGCTGACATCTGTACATCTTAAATGCTGTTCCCATAGTCTGGAGTGCCACCATCCCCTTTTAACCTTATTCACTCAGAAATTCTCATCCGTTCTGTAGTTCTGATTTTGTTGATCATTTTTAGTGAGCTGCCTTCTGACAGCTCTTTGTTTCTAGTCTTGAGTTTTCCTGGATTTTTGTTACATATTTTGACTAAAACATTTGTCGTTTTGCATCAAGGATATTTTAAGAGTAGAATGTAGGTAGAATGAGCATGGCCTTTGAAATCAGGTAACATCCAACGTTATCTGTTAGTACCAGACTTTTAACTCCATATGGCTCCGTGTCTACCTTAATCTCACTCAATTCCTCACCCTTTCTTAACACTGGCCCCCATCCTTTCTTCTCTGTCACCTGGAGTGTACTTTATCATCAGCAAAACCTCTATATCCTGAAGATCTTCTCTGAATATTCTCTTCTTGTTGCTCTAACTGAAGTCTGACTGCCTTTTAAGGACAGTGCATCCTATCCTCCCAAGTAGTGGCTATTTTTTCTCATATCCTAAGTACCTCAGCGTCTAGAGAGGTACTAAGACCATGCTGCTCTTAGACCATTTCTCTTCTCCCTCGAAATTGCCAGGTCCTTTGAAGCATTTGCCATTATATCCCCATCACCTCACCTTCTGGTTATTCCTTTACATGCATGGCTCACTTTTTCTTTCCTCATCATTACTCTTGGTGTCATTTTTGCTGAAGCGAATATCCACCCAGCACCTGGCCTCTTCATCCCCATTTCTAATTATCTTTGCCTTTATCACAGTTTAGCTACCTCTTCCTGTGGCCATACCCTAGAACCGGTGGTGACCAACAACTATGACTTCTGTTACTTCAATTTCAGGGTTCCCACTCTCCAACTACTATCTTACAGATGTCTAGCACAGTCCCTGACACCACATAATAGGTGTATAAGTAAGCATTATTGCTGTTCCTGCTATTCTGCTTCTGTTGTAGCATCAACAGTCCTTGAAAGCAAGAACTGTATCTTATTATGATCCCTGTTTCTCCAGAACCTCCCATAGTTCATTGTACAAAATGGTCCTTAGTGATATTTATGGGCCCAGTAAAATAAAGAGCAGTAACAATAGGAAGGATTTGACTTTCAAAAGATCTTTATATCAGAAAAAAAGATAATTAAATTTTACCATTTAAATATCACATAGTTTTAAAAAACCATTTGAGTAATGAAATTTCAAAAATTGTTTTCTTTCTCATTTCCTCTGGGGGAAAATAGATGTTATAATTTGTTGCCATTGGGATTCTTTTAGTTTAGTCAAGGTTGATCAATTATAAATTTCCGTCATCTAAAGATTATTGTAAATGAGCTATAAACAGGGAGATTGCTTCTTAGTAAAATGGGTCAGCTTACCTGAAAAGAGTTAATTATCTTTTCTGTGTTGAAAGACTTTTTACTACTAACCTAATGAGTGGAGAGGAGAGGGAGTTGATGTGTTAAGATTTTCTCAGCCTTTCTTATAATCTTTGTAGAAAAATAAAAGTATAAGTTGCCACTGTATTATTTCTGATTTTTTTGAGATAAGAGAAAAATATGTAAAAGTTTTCTACTTATTTGGGTCAGATGTTGACTTTCTAGAACATTTAAAACTCATGTTGACCAACAGTTTTTCCAGAAACACTAGTTTCATTATTATTGTATTCATGTGTGGTTGCTTTTAAGCTAAGAAGTAACTACCATTTCATTATATCCATGAATATTTCAGTAAATAACTTCTACTTATACTGCTATTATACTTTTTAAATAATTTTTCATAGTTAGATATATGAAGGACTTGAAAATAACTGGGAAAAATATTCCAAGTGTTTATAGACATTCAAGGGTTTATAAAATTCTGAATGTCTAGAAGGTTAAACTTTTTAATATATTAATATATTTCTACCCAGCACTTGAGGTATTTCAAATAATATCTAGAAACGTCTTTTGAGAGTTTACCATTAAAAAATCTCTTAAAGTAATAATAATAATGTGATGATAATAAGGAGTATTTCCTATAAACCAAGCACAATAAGTTTTCTACATGTTTTATTTAACTCTCATTACAACCAAGTAATTTTGGTATTGTTATTATTCCCACTTTCGTTCAGTGGTTTAGAGAGATTAAATGGCTTAGTATCACACAACTACTAAATGATAAACTGGAATTCAGTTCCAGGCCATATGGCTTCATTGTCAATGATTTAACTACTATATTGTATTCTCTTATAGTGCCTAATTGAGGAATAAATACAGACATAGTCTGTGAGAAATTAATTTACAAATCATGCATCCAACAAGAGATCAAACTCAGTAGGTTTAATCTTTTTAAAAGACAACCCAGCAGAAAATGGGCAAATGATATGAATAGGCAGTTCACACAAAAGAAACCATGAATGGTGAATGAACTTGAAAAGATGCTCAAACTGTGACTATTTATCAAGAAAATGCCCAGTAAAAGCACAGTGAGATAATATTTCACCCCCATCAGGCTAGCAGAAAGTAAAATGACTGTCAACAGGGCTGACAAGATATGGATTTAAGAGAACTCTCACTAGGCTGCTGCAGGAGTGTAAATTCCTACAACCACTTTGGAGAGCCATTTGTCAATATGTGAAATATTTCAAGATGTGCATTCTTACAACTCAGCAATTCTACTTCTACGAATATGTACTCTGAAGCAGCAGAAGTCAAAGTGGGGTCCTGAAATGTCTAGGGGGTCCCCAAGGTACTTTCAGAGGATCTCTAAGTTGAAAACTATTTTTATAGTAATATTAAGACAGTATTTGCCTTTTTCACTCTCATTCCCTCATGAGTATACAGTGGAGTTTTCCAGAAGCCCCATGATAACCGATTATTCAAGGATTGAATTTAGAAACATAAATGAGAATCCAGCTGCATTCTATTAAGCCATATATTTAAGAGATTTGCATAAATGTAAAACAGTGCCACTCTGCTCACTAACTTATTTTTGTTTTGGAAAATATAGTTCTTTTCATTAAAATGTATTATTTATATCAACATGTAATGGAATTATTATTTTAAATGAATGAATAAATATATTAAAATTTTCTTAATTTTAGTCTTTAATATAGTAAATATGAATAGAGATAACCCACATAAATAAAACCTCTTTGGAGTCCATCAATAATTTTTTTTAATTTAATTTTTATTTTATATTGGAGTGTAGTTGATTTACAATGTTGTGTTAGTTTCAGGTGTACAGCAAAGTGATTCAGTTATACATATGCATATATCCATTCTTTTTTAGATTCTTTTCCCATATAGGTTATTACAGATTATCAAGTAGAGTTCCCTGTGCTATACAGTAAGTCCTTGTTGATTATCTATTTTATATATAGTAGTATGTATACGTTAAGTCCAGATTGAGACCAAATAGTTTTGAAAATCATTGTATATGTGTACAATGCAGGTAACATTGTTTATAAGAGTAAAATAATCGACCCAAATGTCCATCAATATGGACATGATGCCAATTCTGTCAATGTGGAACGGCAAAATAAATTGTAGTATATCTTTATATCTTTATACATACACATACATACACACACATTCATACATAATTATATATTAATCAGACAGTATATATTTGTCAGATGTTCCTTACCTTATATGTCAAATAAAATGATTTTTGAGAATGTATTTTTCTATTTATAAGTACATGATAAAAATAAGTGCAAAGTTCATTAAGAATTAAATATTAGTTCATAATATTGCAGGTTTGTTGACCTTAACCTCAAAAGGTAGAAATAAAAGTGGTGCCAAACATAAGCTACTCCATTTGACTAGAATGCACAGTAAGCAGCATTTATAGGACTTGGTTTTTCGGCATGTAGAACATGTTTATTGTTTTATTTCAGGAGTATTATACTGTGTGTTTATTGAAAAGGAAGCATCATTTTATTATATCTTTATCTATACATTCCACTGTAATGGCTTAAACAAATAGGAACTTATTTTTCCCATCCAAAAGCTGGAGGTTGGTAGCTGCTGGCTGTTGGATGTTATCGGGATCTTTCTCTCTGATGGTATTTGTTCTCTTGTTGCCTCTTGCGCAAAGAAAGTTGAAATGGGCAAAATGTCCCTCATTAGAAATATAGTTGATTCTTATTATTCACCACAAACACTGAATTAGCCAAAACTGAACCATCACTCCTAAGGGATATACAAAGTTAGGTTCCTATAAGTCTCTGGGCACATTTTAATCAACCAGTCAATACATAACCTTGTTTTGTGTGTGTTTCTGTTTATAGATACCTTATTTAATACATATTGTTGATTCATTAACAATGAACTCATGGCCAACAGCACTATAACTCACGCCTGAATGAAGCTTATCTAACACACATATTTCCTGGGTAACGCACATCACAGCTTTCTTGTGCTTAGGACACTAGATAGCACTGCAGCACTGTACTAGCTGGCCATTTAAAATAGCGAAATCACCAATGAAAAGCACAAAAATGAGTAAAGTGTGGCACTAGATAGACCTTGAAAAGGGTTCTTGTTTACAGTATGAGAGCTGAAATAAGAAAGCAGAATGTCACTTCATTTGACCTTAGCTGGGAACATGTGCATTGGGTAACTCAAATTTTTTGCTTCTCCACACATATCCACGAATGACTGCAAAAATGGTGCAAGTATTGATTTGGAGTTACAAATAAATTTTAGTGAGTAGGCAGATTTTCAGATAACCCATAAATAATGAGGGTCAGCTGTATCCCTTTACAAGTCATTTGCCAGAACTGGGTAACAGGGTCTGCTATTAGAACAACCAGTGGCCATGCGGCATGAGATTTTTACTAGTTTAGACCAGTGATGATTTATCCCCCTGGAGTCGGCAACCTACACTTCCTGAAATCCAGAGATCTCTGCTATTTCAACAAATCACAGTACCCTTGGCAGGGAAGAGTGAAGTGGTTGTTGGGTAAGCAATGGACAGTGCCTACCATGTGCCTAAGCAGGTGCTTGGCATTTGGAAGGGACTTGGCACTTTTTTGTTGAAGAATGAATTGGTGAATGAATGACGGGGTCATTTTTGGAAACAGCCTTTGATTTCTCTTGTATCTCAAAGATTTTTCCATTTGCATCTGAATTTTTTAAAAAACGTGGTGTTTTGACTGGCCAACTCCAAATCAAAGTGAAAGTTAATGTAAGAGAATAAAGAAATTTTACTTTATATGGATTTACTTCAAGTTAAATGTCAGAGAGAATAATAAAAAATGAAGCATCAGTTGAAGTTGAAACTTGTATTCAGAAAGAGGCTGAGTAGCCCAAGTTTCATGTAGTAAAACTTTTTCTTTCTTTTCATATTGTTCCTTTTCTGAAATGATTGCTTTTTATATTTTGGAAGATGTTAAATCTAGAAATATTAGTTTTTAAATATAGTATGATGATAGATATCATTATTTTAAATTATCAGGTTCTCCTGTATTATCAAAGAGTAAAAAAATTTTACTTTTTAACACTACATTTGAAGCAAATGCCAGTTAAAAATAAATTCAATTAATAAAGTATAATTTCATTTAAATTTTGTGTAAACAAAGCATATATTTGCGTTTACTATTCCAAACATTGGAATAAATTGTTGATCTTTCTGTCTCTCTCTGTGTCCTGCCTTAGACCAAGAGCAATTTAAAGCCATTAAATAGTACATATTGCCTTTTCATTGAAGTTGATGTTTATTTGATTATGGAAGTAAAATAATATTATTATATAAAATGGAAAAGAGAAAAAAGAGGGAAAATCACCCCAGTTCATATCACTCAAAGAAAAGTTTCAACAATTTGGTCTATTTCTTTTCACTCTTTTTTTTCACACATTACAAGAACTTAATTTCACAAAGTATATGTAATATGAAAAATCCATTCAACATTCTAGGTGTAGCCTTTATTATTATTGTTATTATAGACTAGAATAACTTACAACTTTAGGGACAGAGAAGTATATTTATTACTATCAGTTGCAGAGCAATAAATGAAGCAGCCAGGATTAAAGTATGGTTCTCCTAGAACTTTTTCTGCTCAGCTTACCTTCTCTATTCCATACCTGTCTGCATACCGAGCCGGAGTCCAAATTGCAGGGCAAATGAAATTGTCTTCTTGTACATTTCTACTTTCCATTTTGGTGCATTGTCACAGTTTCTGATATCTTTTCTCCCTAGGTCTTTTAGATGTCGAACACTCTGGTAGTTCTCTCCCCTTTCTATACCTGCTCTAAGCAAAATGTCTATTCCCAGAAATCACAGCTAAGGGTCTAGAGAAAAATAATACGATTATCTGATTAAGGTAATTCATACTAAGTTGCAAATGACTTGTAGTCATAAGGTTTTTGGGATGATGTCTGCATTTCATCACAAGATATTATCAAACTCATAAGGGTGTTTGATAAGTAGAGTATGTGAGGGTAACATTGGGGGGCCGTGGGAGAACCTTATATCGGCCATAGTACCTGCTCGCTGTAGGAGGACAACACAGGCATGAAAACCCTCGCACGACCCCTGTTAACTCGCATTCAACGGCTATCAGCTGATGATCATTCTCCTTAAAAAGATCATTAAGAATTTATAATTAATTATAATGCATTGGCAGGTGAAACATTTAATTCTGTGTCTCCTAAGGACTCATCTTTTAAGGTTTCTTTATTTTGGGATTAGGTCAGCACAGTGTTTCTTTATAAACTTAAAATGCCATTTTATTCTCCAAAGTTGAGAATGAGCTATTTGAGATTTCATTAATGCTTACTTCCAGGAGGACTTGAGGAAATTATAGTTAAAAGTTAAACGAAGTAATATACTTAATTATAAAATAGAAGAGCAAATTTTTAAGCAGCCAGAAGGAGAAAATGGCTTCCAGGCCTCTGAAATGAACAGATAAATATAGTTAGATAGTGATTTTGACTTTTGGATTTCTCACTGTTCAAGTTAAAATGGAAACATGCTGCTGATAAGCTTCAATTTCTAATTAGAGGTAGCATGATAGATAATTCATTCATAGTGATAAAGTATACCCTGCATTTGAAACCAAGGTGAGCATCTTTTGCCATTTTGAAGGCTTAGGTTATAGTATATTAATGAAAATGTTGACCAGATTTTCTTGTACCTTCTTTGATATTTTACCCATGGTACTTTTATTTTTATGTGTATGCTGTGTGATATTTATAATAGCAATACTTAACATATTTAAAGGGTATCTGATTTCAGTCTTTGGGCAAAGTCAGGTTTTTTTCTTCTTCCTCACTTAAAAAAATTTTAGATTTCAAGAAGACTTAGGGAAATCGAATAATATCCCTTAGACTTATCAGAGTTGTATTACTCGACTAGGCTAAAGAGGTTTCCTATTTAGAAACAAAGATGTTGTCACTAGAAAAAATCCCTCTTCAGCAATTCATTTTGGTCACAGCTTTCTTCAGTCTACTTATGTGTGCTCTGCCTAAGAAACAGCTTTAAGTCACCAGTTTTCAATTCTTAGCTGTTAGAGTGACCCACAGCACACAATATCCAGTTTTGTAGAGAAATATCATATAATGAGGAGAATTTAAATCTGTACTCTTGTAAAAATGTTAATTTTCTCAACTTGTAATAGACGTTATTTTACATAAAGCAAACAATATTAGGAGTTGTAATTACCTTTTAATATTACTGAAGATGTAACAGCCTTCTCTGACTTTAATTTCCACAAATGAAACTTTCATAAAACGTTTTTAGCTTCTTGAATCAGACCACTTTGAAGTTAATCATTCTGATCAAATTAAAAATAGTAGTAATACAAACTTTAGTGAACGTGATTGAGCAGTGAAACACTTACGATGCTAGTCAAATTTTGAAATTAGCCAAGTATTATGGGAACATGTGGATTTCAAAAAAAAAAATGGTGAATTTTCTGTGTGCTTGCAAGGAGATGACCAGATTTGTGGCACGTGTGGATTTTGCTTTTTTAGCAACCATGGAAGAGGTGTGGGATTTTCAGATATGGCATAGAAATAGGCAAAATTATCTTGAGCACTTTGAAAATATACTTAGCATCCTCAGTTTTAACTCTATGCTTAGACGCTCTATTAGCAGACACTTTATGTAGATTACCTCATACAGTCTACCCAACAGTTTTATGAGTAGTCACTTATTCTCACTTTACAGAGGAGGAAATTGAGGCTAAGAGAGGTTACAAGGTTACACTGCTAGTAGGGAGTGGACTTGGTGTCTCAGTCCTTTCAGGCTGCTGTAATAAAATGTCACAGACTGTGTAGCTTATAAACAACCTAAGTTTATTTCTCACACTTCTGAAAGCTGGAAAGCCCAAGATCGAGGAGCTAGCCTGGTCACATTCTGATAAGGGCCCTCTTCCTAGTTCATAGCTGGCACCTTCTCACTTTGTCCTTACGTGGTAGAAGGAGTAAGGGATCTCTGTGGGGTCTCTTTTATAAAAAAACACTAATCTCATTAATGAAGGTTCAGCCGTCAAGACCTGAGCATCCCCCAAAGGTCCCACCTCCTAATATCTTTGGGGGTTAGGATTTCAACTCATGAATTTAGGGCAGGGAGACACAAACATTCAGACTATAGCACTTGGACTACAGATTTTGAACGCTAAACTGCTAAAATATTTTCCCTCCTAGGTATGGTGTCTTCCTTTTCCCTTATAACATCCTCTCCAATTCACTCTTTACCTGTCAGAAAGTGACTTTTCCTTCTTCTGAACTAGGGCCCTGTAGACTGTGCCACTTTTCAAAACACGGTTTTGTATTGTAGCTCATTCTGCAAGTGGTATGTGTTGATCTGTCCTCCTTTACCATGAGCTCCTAGAAACAGTGACGTAATACCCTCCTCACACTCACCCTCCCAGGACCTTACACCTTACATGGTGGCCAGTCACTGAACACGTCTTGATTTAACTGTAATACCCTCCTCACACTCACCCTCGCAGGACCTTACACCTTACATGGTGGCCAGTCACTGAACACTTCTTGATTTAACTACTGGAGTTTGTGTTCATCAGGTAGCATAGTCTCCGCCAGTACAATAGCTTTAAGAGACCAAGGACAGTGAAAAAGGGAAGTCCCCGAGTAAGAGCGTCTGCCTCTCTTGACTAACTTGGCTCAAATACTTTGCTGTGCTTTTCTCTAAGTGCTAATGTGGGTTTAAATTACTTGTGCTTCTCCCATGAAGTTATGGTGCCTGTGAATCGCAGATTCATTTTCCCTGAAATATTATCCATTGCATTTTCTTGTTTTGTACTTTAAATATTAGAAATAGGAAATAAAGTGATAGGAAATATAGAAAAAGGAGTCCAAACCAATTCTTTCTATATTCCTGTGTTATGAATCTATTATATATTATTTTGATCACATCTGCAGCTTTGTATTAAAAACCATTTGATAGTTAGGTGGATATGAATCTCTTTAATTTTTAAACAGGCCTTTGGGCCCAAATCCACACAGTTACCATCTCCAAACAAAAATGGAGGATCCCTTTAATATATTATTATGAATATTTATGCCTAAAGGAGTTCTTTAGCATTTTCCAGTGTATTTTATTTGGCCAGAGTACGTGTTACACTACCCTTGAATACAATAACATGATTCTATTTGGGATAATCTCTTTTTCATAATGTAGAATTTCTTTTACTTCAGAAATTTCCAGGGGGAAATATAGCCAAGTACTTGGTTACATGACATTAACATTTCTAATGAATCAGGATTCTGAGGTTTCAAAGATATTAACAAACATAAAAATTCTGTAAATAAATATTTCTATGGTATTTTTGTTTTAAAAATTGTATTTAGACTTCTTTCACTTAGGTATTTTGGCTTTCTCCATTTAAAAACAAATGGAGAGTTTTTATTCTTTATTTTTAAGAGCTTGCCCATCATGACATTCAGTATTTCTCATACTCCATAGAGCATCTTGGGTCTTAATTATGTGAAAAAATACTTTCATAGGAATTCTATTCAGGGAATTTTCTTAAAACTCGTATAAAGGCCTGGGGTACTAAATCAGACATCCCGTAAGTCAGCACTCTTTCCTTAGCACCTATAAGTGGTACAGGCTTTACTCAATGTGCTCTGGTCTTTTTCTCAGCTCAGATTTCTTCCCAAAGAAATCAGCCACAAAATAAATTGCCTCAGTGATCAGCCACAAAGTAAAATTTGGTCCTTGAGATATTCAGGGTGCAAAAGATCACTGGGCAGGGATCTTCACCTTGAATGAGGAGGCTGCAAAGGCACACCCCGGGCTCTGGGGTTGCTTCTGATTGTACTGGGCTGTACTCCATCCAGATGAGTGTGCTTCAGAGAGTGGCAGGGTCGCCTGGCTTCCCTGTGGTGTCTGAGCCTTCGCCTGCATCTGACTGGTCAACAGTGAGCCAGTTTCCTTCCATTGTGAGGATGGCTGTTGAAGGAGAGATTCAACCGCTAGACACACTGGGAGACTTCTAGGAGATCGAGGCATGTTACTAGGAAAGAACCCTGTATGATAAGTATATTATCTATGAATGTGTTGTAGATGCATTTTTTTCCTCTATAGGAAGTTTTAAATGGATTCTGTATGTGCCAGGGCTGGGGGAAATTGGGGATAGGATTTGTTCATTTTCTATATCCTTTCCAGGAAACTTCTTTCGGTCTACCTGGCAACTGGCCATATGATTTTAGGGCAGAGTTTCTAAACAGTAGGATACTTGTGCCGTCTGATAACCAAGAAGGACAGAGAGATGTTCCCTTAAATAGTACTCCAGTTGTTGGGATCTGAGGGAGCCAATTAATCCCCTTTCCTCTTTGATTTCTTAGAGACAGTGGTTTCCCCTATATCCATATACAATTGACCCTTGAATAACACGGGTTTGAACTGCGTGGGTCCACTATGTTTTAGTTTTCACTATGTTTTAGTGAAAAAAACGCAGGGTTTTTTTCACTAAATACACACTACAGTACAACACCATCCGAGTTTGGTTGAATCCGTGGATGCAGACCCTCAGGTATGTAGGGCCAAACTGTAAAGTTATACGTAGATTTTCAACTGCACGGAGGGTTGGCACCCCTAAGCCCCATGTTGTTCAAGGGTCAACTGTATGACTTTTTAATTTGTATACCAGCAGAACAATTAATTTAGCTTTATTTTAATTTCCTTTCCACACTTCAGTTGCCTAGGCTATTGGAGAAACTAATTATGACCCAACTTTTACTTGGAAGAGAGGACTTTTAACTTATGCTCCGTGAATCACTATATCTGGAGCCCTGAGTAAGCTGAGGATTTTCTCTGATTTGACATCGTGTTCAGTAACATATCCGAGTTTATATGAACAAGTGATAAGGGAACCTTTTTGCTTTTTTGGGATGGGGGCCTAAAACTTCCATTTATTTTAGTATACAATAATTTTAGTATCTTCTTTAATTTAGAGGTAGACTGCTACTATTTGTCTCTTAAGTGGAGGGGAAAAAAGAGGTAAAACTTAATCACCTTTCTGTTACTGATACATTCCTAACCTGTTTCTTTAGATTCCTTTTTATTCAGAAATTCAGTTCTGGATGGACTCTTGAAATAATCACTTTGCAAACAGGATGTTTGTGGAGTCTGTGAAAATTGTATATTGCTCACTTCTCTACTCCTGTGAGATTATCATGTTTGGCCTTATAATATGCACAAATTTTGTTATCTTCAAATTTTGTTTATATTTTTTTGTTACACAGGAGAAGCAGAACCAAATAATTTTGGAATTAGAAGGAAACTTATTTAATTCATGCTCCTTTGCAGTGCTGGAATTTCCTTTACATATGTCTGTAAATGTACCTATCCGATTCTCCTTGAACATGTCAAATGACCTGGAACTCCACCTTCTCGGGGCATTTCTTTTGATTTTTGAACAGTTGCTGTTGCCACAACTATCTTCTTTACCTTTAGACAGAATCTGTCCCTCTCTAACTTCCATTCAGTATTTCTTGTTTTAGCCTCTGGAGCTACCACCTAGAATAAGTGATCCTTTTTATTTAGGGCTTCTAATTAATTCTGTTTTTTATTTGACATGTACATTTCTGATTTTTTAAAGAAAAATGTGGGTTTGTCTTTCAGTTGGAAATCATGTGTTGATTTTTTTCTTTTAAGAGAAAAATAATGTTTTCATGAACTGTCTGGTGGTTATGTTTCTAATACTTATTTTCCTCTCCCACTGCTGCCCAAGTTTTTTCTCTGCAGGGAAACCTTACCAGGAGGCTATTACTCTGAACCTTACTCAACAGAGAAAAGCAGTAACTCTTCAAAGCCTCAGTGGTTCCTCTAATCAGACACACTACTTTTCTCTTGGATTCAGTTGATCTTTTTTTTTGAAACTTGAGAACTTAAATTTATTTGTTTGGTTATTTGATATGTAAAAGTAACCCCAAACATTTAAATAACTCATGTTAAGGAATTTTTTTCCACACATCAAATGGCAGCTGAATTATCCCAGTACTTTGAATCATCTTGCTATTTATTTTGCTGAAATTCTGTGTTAAAATTCATTAAAGCCTGTGGTTGAGAGCTATGGGAGGGAGAAGACGAAGTTTTAATATTTGCTACCAGGTTCATCACTGATTTTCCTGGGTATTTTGATTCTGCTTATTATTTTTAAAAATTGAGATGAAACACTTTGTATAGTTGGGGATCTTTATTTGCAAGCAACAGAAATAGCCTCTGAATAACTTAGACAAGAAAAAAGGAAATGAGGGGAAATCTGAGGAGCCAGGTCTAAAGAAAGCAGGATTCAGGGGAGCCCCAGGGACCTCATCCGCGAGAGTGTTCCTGCAGAAAGCATACTATCCCAATCTTGGCTGCAGTTCTCAGTTTGGCTTTACAGGCTTTCTGCCAGGGATCTTTTGGCAGTTTGGGGCTTCTTCTGTTTTCAGGTCTATTGGAAGTTGCCTTCTTTGTTTTCTCCCACAAATATACTGATTTAATTCAAGTCTTGAAGCTAGTAGTGTGTGTGTGTGTTTGTTTTCTTTTTCCTCCTAATATTTTTGGGTTTGTTGTAGATATTTTCCAGGGTGGGGAGTGATGGTTAGGTTTTCCTATTTCCTACTTGCGCTGTCATTTTTTTATGGGGAAAATTAAGGAGATTAAAAAATTATACCACTACGGTCAACATAAACATTTAAAGCTATAAATGTTCCTTTAAGTATTACTTTAGCTTTATCTCACGTTTTGATTTTTTTTCATTATTTAATCTAATACATTTTCTAATTTTCATGACAATTCTTTTAAAAAAAATTAATTAATTAATTAATTTATGGCTGTGTTGGGTCTTCGTTTCTGTGCGAGGGCTTTCTCTAGTTGTGGCAAGCGGGGGCCACTCTTCATCGCGGTGTGCGGGCCTCTCATTATCGCGGCCTCTCGTTGCGGAGCACAGGCTCCAGACGCGCAGGCTCAGTAATTGCGGCTCACGGGCCCAGTTGCTCCGCGGCATGTGGGATCTTCCCAGACCAGGGCTCGAACCCGTGTTCCCTGCATTGGCAGGCAGATTCTCAACCACTGCGCCACCAGGGAAGCCCCATGACAATTCTTTGATCCTTGAATTATATAAGCTTTTAAATTTCTATAAATATGAGATTTTACTGGGTTTATTTTTTTTACTGATTTCTAATCTAATTCTTTTATGGTTGGAGAAAATTATCTGTATAATACTGATTCTTTGGGATTTTTAGATTTGCTCTGTGGCCTAATATGTGGGCATATTTTGTAAATGGCCAGTGGGTGAATACACATTAATATAAAAGGTGCAAGGGTCTGTGTATTGCATGAAATCAAGTAAATTATAGAGCTTCTTATTCTTTATCTGCTTGATCTATGAATTCCTGAAAAAGACTTGATAACTAATACTTGTATGGTACTTAATATATTCCAGGCACTATTTTAAAGGCCTTACTTGTATTAATTTATTGTGTATTGATCATTTTTTTTAGATGTTACTTTTACTTTATGTATTTTTAGACTGCATACATTTGTTACTAGGTACCTAATACCTAGTGATTGGAGCCTTTTATCTTTGTGTATTGACCTTATTCATCTCTAGTAATATTTTTAACCTTAATGTCTCTTTTTCTGATATTGATATAGTTACACAGGCGCTTTTCTATTAGTATTTAATTAATTTTAATATTAATGTTAATATTGCCTAGCATATCCTTCTCATTCCACCTTTGTATGTCCTTTTATTTGAAGTGTGTCTCATAAATAGTCCATGACGGGACTTCCTGGTGGCACAGTGGTTAGGAATCCGCCTGCCAATGCAAGGGACACCGGTTCGTTCCCTGGTCCGGGAGGATCCCACATGCCATGGAGCAACTAAGCCCCTGAGCCACAACTACTGAGCCTGCGCTCTAAAGTCTGCAAGACAGAACTGCTGAGCCCGCGTGCCACAACTACTGAAGCCCACACACCTAGAGGCCGTGCTGCGCAGCAAGAGAAGCCACCACAGTGAGAAGCCTGTGCACCGCAATGAAGAGTAGCCCCCGCTCGCCGCAACTAGAGAAAGCCCGCGTGCAGCAACAAAGACCCAGCACAGCCAAAAATAAAAAAAGTTTTTAAATTAAAATAAATAAATTAATTAATTAAACAAAAATAGTCTATGGGTGGATTTTGTTTTTATCCAGTTTTGTCTAAGAGTGGTAGCATAATGTGATGGTTAAAAGCAAGAACTTTAGGACCAGGTTGCTTGGGTTTGGGTTGTTGGCTGGGATGTTGATATCTGACACCTATAATTCTACACTTGGGGGTAGGAGGTGTTTTGACTTTGCTTTATTTAGACTTTTAACCTCTCCCCATGTTATATGCTCCATATCTCACTCCTGCTCTCCTATGGGTGAGGTATATTCAAGTTCTGATTCTCTGTAGGGTTCAGTTGTTACCCTTTCAGTGTCACCTGCCACTTGAACTTTATGGTGTGTTTCCTTAGTCATCTGCTTCTTATCTCTTGAAAATGTATGGAAGTATCTCTAAAATGGGCATAATAAAACTGCTTAGTTACAGGACTATCTGAAGTTAAGTGTGAGTCAATAGATGTAAAGAACTTTGAACAGTACCTGGCACATCAGAAGTGTTTAGAAAGATTTGTTCCTGTTTTGTCACTGATGTTAATATTATAGTTTGACTTTTAATGCTCTTGGCTGCCTTGAAAGTATCTACAGTCCTGTCTGATATTTGTTACTATGAATTTCATCATCAGATTTATTGTTTTTATTTTACAATCCAAGTTTTTCTTTGTTTTGGCTTTTTTCTTCCTCAGGCGATTTGGGGAGGACATAACTTTGGTGCATCTCAATTTAGCAAGTTGAAAGTAGTAATTGAATTTAATGGAAATTGAAAATCATTTCCCAGAAGGAGTATATTATAATTAAACTATATGATAAATTTAAACTTGTAAAATTTTTCTATTTGAATGGTGTAGGATACTTTCAGTTAGTTGATAGACTAGATTCTTAATTTCATATGGAGACATTAAAAACTCTATGAAAAAAAGAACTCTATGAAGTGAAGTTTTTTGCCTAAGTGGGAATCTCTGTGTTTTCATTAAATTTATGTTAAAAAGAACATTAGTGGTGGTGACTGTTACGCAAAAATATGAATGTACTTAAGGCCACTGAAACTATACACTTAAAAATGGTTAAAGTGGTAAATTTTATGTTATATATATCTTACCACAATTTAAAAAAAAAGAACACTAGTTATTATGTATGTGTCTCACATTGAAGGTGAAAGAAGATGTTCATCACTGTGAAAATCTAAATCTCATGGACCGTACAGATAGAGTGAGCAGAACATATTGGTGTCAATACCTTGACTTATGTTTTCTTTCTTCAGCCATGTATGATTCTCATTCATTTCCTAATGTGAACTTTATTTTTTAACAGGAAGGAAAAGCTGATGCGATGCTCTCAATGCCGTGTTGCCAAATACTGTAGTGCTAAGTGTCAGGTAAGAAGGTTCTGCTGTATGTAAGTTCTCTACTGTTAAATTTGTTCTCCATTATGCCTGTTGAACTATTTCTGTTTCTTCATAATCTTTTATTTATTTTAACTTGTTATTTTCCTTCAACTTAAAAATCATATATGTGTATGGTAAAAATTATATATACATAATATATACATAAACTCTATCCATATAGAGTGTGTGTGTGTGTGTGTGTGTGTGTGTGTGTATATATATATATATATCACTGAAGAAAAGTTAAATGTTTACTCCTCTCCATCTTCTTGTCCTCTTGACTTCAGTCTCATTTCTCAGAGCTAACCACTGTCAAGTTTCTTATGCATCTTTGCAGCATTTTTTTGGTGCAAACACATTCATGTATCTTTATCTTTTGTTTTTAAAAACAGATACAGGTTATTCTGGCACAAATTCTTTTATACCTTGATTTTCTTTTTCATTTAATAATCTATCTAGAAGAACTCTTTTTGTATCCTCGTGTTCATTCTATCATACGAATGCACCACAATCATAATTTCCCCACTAATGAATGCATAATTTTTCCCCAATATTTGGTATTGCCAGTACTGCACCAGGCATCCTTTCGTGCACATTTTTGCACACTTGTGCAAATTGATTGTAGGATAAATTCTTCCCCGTTGTATTGATTAGTAAAAAGATATATGCATTTTGAATTTTTAAAGAGAATGCTCAATTGCCTTCCAAGAGTTTGAGTTAATTAGCAACAACTGACAGTCTATGAGAGTACTGCTGTTAACATCTTTGAAATTCTTTAAAGGATGTATAATTAACATTCAACATGACCTTTTCTTCTAACCTTATGGTTAATCATTTAATAAGAAATTTAATTATGCTCTAATGAATTAGGTCATAATAAAAAGTCTAATTGGAGGGTTTTTGTCTGTGTCACTTGCCACCCATGTTTCAGGGAACTTCAAGTTAAGAAGACTACATATAGAACCAAATGAATTATATTATTTGATACAGATTTTCTAGTTGAGCTTCCTTTCTGTTCTCAATGGACTAAACATTTACTTTTATTTTCCCTTGTTTTTATGACTGTTTTTCCCCAGGGCTACTTCCACTTTTTGTAGTACACTCAAGAAAAAAAAAAAACCAAAACCCATTATCTGATTAGAATGAGTAGAGGGAGTCTGGTGGGTAGGTATGTCATTTTGATTCATTATAGTGCCTGTATTTTTACCACATATATTAGCTGTTTACTGTAGCATCAATAATAATGTCATCGTCAGATATACTGTAGAAGGTAATGGGAAAATAGCTAGTCAGATGAAAGATATCGTATATAACACAGCTAGTGGGCATGCTTGTATGTGTGCGGGGGATAGGGTGTGTGTGTAGAGATGGGATGGGAGTCAAAGAATGGCCAGAACATATGCATTTAAACTGCTCTGTTAAGCTCACCTGTAAGGTACAGCATTAAACATTATTGTAATTATTGTGAATACCTACAAAGCAGCACAAAATTAAACTGACAGACTGAACTATGAACAGTAATGAACAAAAGCACTTGGAATGGAAATTGATATAGAAGATGCGAATTCATAGCATAAAATCCAAAATACGTTTACCCTAGGGGGACATAACTTTTGTCAGTAGCTTAGCGTTTGATGTGTGGGACCATAGCATCAATGAGCTGTCCACAAGAAGCTGAGGTGTTATAGGGTATAATGTCCCCTGTGCTCATAAGGAAGGTATCAGTGGCATCAGTTTTCACACTTCATTTTTAAACATAAGTGATACAAGGATACATTTGCATTATAAAAATTAGCACAATATAGACTAATACAGAGTAAAAAGTAAAAGTCTTCCTCCAGCATTCTTCCCCCATTCCTACTTCTCTTTTCCAGAGGTAGTCTCTCTGTGTTTGTTTTGTGAGTGGAGGATACACACCAAACTGTTAGTCTATGCGTCATACATAGTATACACACACATGTATATATTTACTGCTATGTACAGAACTCTTTGTGTTCCTCTGTATATACCTTGTTATGAGGTGTCATATAATGTAATAGAGGGGTTATATATTGGATCCAGTCTTATTTCTTTCTTTTTTTTTTATTTTTATTTATTTATTTTTTAATTATTTTTGGCTGTGTTGGGTCTTCGTTTCTGTGCGAGGGCTTTCTCTAGTTGCGGCGAGTGGGGGCCACTCTTCATCGCGGTGCGCGGGCCTCTCACTGTCGCGGCCTCTCTTGTTGCGGAGCACGGGCTCCAGACACGCAGGCTCAGTAGTTGTGGCTCACGGGCCTAGTTGCTCCGCGGCATGTGGGATCCCCCCAGACCAGGGCTCGAACCCGTGTCCCCTGCATTGGCAGGCAGATTCTCAACCACTGCGCCACCAGGGAAGCCCCCAGTCTTATTTCTATATTGGCATAATCAGCATATCACAGATGATTATGAGATCAAAGAGGAGGAACAGGGTAAGTCTTCTTATGAAAAAACATTCTCAAAATTTGTAATATAGATAACAAGTAAACCACTTTTAACCAAATTCACCAATTACTATTTCATCTCTGCTGGATGTATTTTGATTCATAATATGTACATTTCTAATTGAATTAATTGCAGAGCAAAATGAGCAGCTGGGTACCACATCCAAATGCAGTTTACATACTTTTAAAAAGTACTGTATTAGCAGAAAGAGGCTCTACTTTATGTTGATAATTATAGGCCTCTTTAAAAATGTGAATCATATTTTTGAGTTTGCATTTTATGTTTAGTTGTAGAATGATTTGATTCATTTTTGATGAATTCCACATTAGTAAGCACTTAACAGCGTGATTTAATAAGTTGGTTTCTGTAGTATCATACCCAAAGTGATGATAATGAAGAAAGCCAAGCCCTTGGTTTTTATAAATAGCTCTGTGCCAGGCTTCAGGCTGATAGAACATGTACTGGGTGCTCTGTAGAGAAGTTGGCTTTGTATCTAACTGTAAACAAAAAGGGAATATTGTATAAAGGTTAAAATTATTTGATCATATTTAACTTTTTGACTTCTGCAAATGTCTGCAGGCCTGAGCTTTTCTTTTCTCACTTTACATTTGCCTGCAGAGTGATCCCATCTACTCCTATGGCTTCAATTGACATCTGTATGTTAATTATTCTCAGTTCTCCATCTCCAGCCTCCTCCTTTCTCCTGAGCACCAGACCCATATCTTTACGGGGCACCTCTATTTGGGTGTTGCACAGGTATCTGAAATGCCATATATTTATACCTGAGTGCATTATCTTACCCCAGACCTGCTTTCCTTCGCATTTTTCAACCTCAGTGAATAATCTCACCAGCCACTCAGCAGTTCTAGTTGCCAGGGTGTCATCATCTCTGATTTACGTTCTTTCTTGGCTCCACATCCCCTTAATCACCATGTCCTGCTGATTCTACCACCTGAAGATCTGAATTGGTTCACTTCTCTCTAGCTTCTCTACCACTACTCTTGTGTGTGTTACCATGATCTCTTTCCTAGGTTAGCTGCAGTCTTTAAACTCTTACAAGCTTCTATTCTCTTTTCTACACAGGAACCAGAGTGATTATTTTATTCTAGAATGTAAGCATGATCTGTCACTCACCAGCTTGAAACCCTGGCCCTCTCTTTCCTCAGGGTGAAATTCAAACTCGAAGACTTTGCCACGTTTTTACTTCTGGGCCTTTGGCTATGTAAGTCCCTGGGTCTGGAGCAGACCTCTCCCCCTAGCTACTGAACTCCTATTTATCCTTTAGAACTCAGATTAAATGTCACTCCCTTTTTCCTAACCCCCTGAGAGTAGTTTGTATCCCTCCTTTATCGTACAGAAATTTAATTGTGTTAATTTTGGGGTTAATTGCCTGTTTCTGTAGTTAGATGTCAGGCTCCTTGAGGGTATGCTCTGTGCATGGGCCACTGCTGCAGATGTAGCATAATTTTTTGAGTGAATGAATGAATGAATACATTCATCAGTGATAATTGTTGAATTCGATTTTTAAAATTACATCATCTCTAAATAACCTGTCCGTAGTAATATTTCTTTTTTAAATGGAAATATAAATGGGATATAACATTGTATTAGTTTTAGGTGTACAACATAATGATTTGATAGGTGTATATATGGCAAAATGATCACGACAATACGTTTAGTTAACATCCATTGCCACACGTAATTATAATATTTTTTCTTGTGATGAGAACATTTAAGATCTACTCTCTTAGCGACTTTCAAATATACAATACAGTATTGTTAACTATAGTCACCAACCTGTACGTTACATCCCCAGGAATTTTTTGTCTGTTTGTTTTTTGTTTTGACCACGCTGCATGGCATGTAGGATCTTAGTTCCCCAACCAGGAATTGAACTTGCGCCCCCTGCATTGGAAGCATGGAGTCTTAACCCCTGCACCGCCAAGGAAGCCCTCCCCAGGAATTATTTAATTCTTATAAACCATTTGATCATCTTCACCCATTTCTCCCCTCCCCCACTCCCCCCCACCTCCTGCCTCTGGCAAACACATGTCTGTTCTCTGTATCTATAATTTTTTAAAATTTATTTTTATTTTTATTTATTTTATTAATTTATTCGGTTGTGCCAGGTCTTAGTTGTGGCATGCGGACTCCTTAGTTGCAGCTCACGGGCTACTCAGTTGTGGCATGCGAACTCTTAGTTGCGGCATGCATGTGGGGTCTAGTTCCCTGACCAGGGATCGAACCCAGGCCCCATGCATTGGGAGTGCAGATTCTTAACTACTGCACCACCAGGAAAGTCCCAATATAATTGTTTTTTTTTTTTAGATTCCACATACAAGTGAGACATAATAATATGTCTTTTTTTTTCTTTTATTCAACAATTGTTTATTTAGAGCCATCAAGCTGGGTCTGCTGCATTTCTAGATTGTGACACTTTCTTAATCCTCTTCTCTTACTCAAAAATTATGGAGCCAGTGACTATTACTGGCACTCAGGAATGCATCCATGGGAAAAAAAACGAGACAAATATCCTTGCCTGTGTATAATATAAATTCTAATAGGGAGAGATAATTAAAAAAAATTTTTTTTATTGTGGTAAAAGTCACATAATATAAAACATACTATTTTAACCATATTTAACTGTACAGTTCAGTGGCACTAAGTACATTCACGTTGTTGTGCAACTCTCACCATCATCCATCTCCCGAATTTTTCACCTTCCTAAACTGAAACGCTGTCCCCTTTAACACTAACTCCCCATTCCTCCTTCCCCACCCCCACCCCCTGGCCCCTGGCATCTACCGATGTTCTTTCTGACTCTATGAATTTGACTGTTCTAGGTACCTCGTACAAGTGGAATCAAAGAGTATTTGTCTGCACCTAATGTATATTGGAATGCATTTTTAAGGTTTTAATATGTCTTAATTCATCAGTGTAGGCATTATCTATTAACTTCTGCTCTGATAGACAACAGAATTTAGCTCACCTATGTCAGCATCTACTTCCTCTCTGTCTTTTTATATAGCTATATCAGGATCCTCCATTCATCCAAAGTCTATCCAATAGATATTTATTGAGTACCTGCTAGCTAGTCACTGTTCTAAGTTGGGATTGGGGTGGTGGGCAGTTAGCAATGAACAAGTAAACAAGGTCCTGGCTTTCATAAAGTTTATAGGAGTGAGGAGATAGTAACAAATGCCATGATTATATGAGTGAGTGTGATTTGGATGAGCGTGAGCTTGCCATTGCATAGATGGTTACAGAAGGGCTTCCTGTATAGGTGACATTTGGCTGGAGTCTAAAAGTACCCAGCCACGGAAAGATCTCGGAACAGGTTTTTTTTTTTTTTTTTTAATGTAAAAGGAACAGCGAATGTAAAGGCACTGAAGAGGAAAAAAGCTTGTCATGTTAGAGGAATGAAGAGGAGTTTGAGGTAAACAGATTCACAAATTCATTTGAAAAAAATGAAAAAAATCTTTTACCAGAGTGTGTATCCTTATTATTTTACCAAATATCACCACAAACAAAAATGACTGAATGACTTACAATTAAATAATGCTAAAATAACTTTCTTGCCCTGCTTTTTACAGAGTATTGTGAAATTATGTTCTGCATGTTTTTGAGTTATAGTTGCTTCTGGTTAGCTGGAAAATAGAGAAATTTAGTGGTCAAAACTGAGACTTTGTCAAAAACATTTTTTCTAGTTCATTACACACCTGGTTCTCAGAATTTTAAAAAAATAATTATTAATAAATTTAAATTGTACTTCTTTGGGGGAAAAAAGGAGTTGGATAATGGTGGATACATGTCATTTGTTCAAACCCATAGAATGTTTGACACCAAGAGTGAACCCTCATGTACACTATGGACTTGGGTGATAATGATGTGTCCGCCTAAGTCCATCAGTTGTAACATACGCCCCACTGTGATGGGGATGTTGATAACAGAGGAGGCTGTACATGTGTGGGGGGCAGAGGGTATGTGGGAACTTTATGTACTTTCCTCTCAGTGCTGTGAACTTAAAACTGCTCTAAAAATTAATGTCTTAAAAAAATAAATCATAGGGAAAAAAAGCAGTTGGAGGTGAGGCCAATGAGTTAAGACTTGAAGGACTTGATAATGGATTCATCCATCCATTAATTTACTCAGCAAATATTAGTGCTGATGCCAGGACTTTTCTTGGCTCTGGCACAATATTATTGAACAAGACACAGAAAACCCTTGCCTTTATGGAGCTTTCATTTTCCTTGTGAGACAGATATATAATATTGTCTTATTTTTATGCCTAAAATAAAGGGAGTAAGAGAAAATGGTAGGGATTGGGAGGCTATTTTTACATATGTATGTGTGTGTGTATACATATACACACATATGTACATATACATATCTATATTTAACTTCTTTCTATATATCTAATATGTAGATATTGAGAAAGAGATATATCTATATATCTATATCCATATCCATATCTATATATCTATAGTGAGATAACTATTTCTATATCTGTCTATCTGTCTACCTAAGACCTCTCAGGAGGTGGCATTTGAGTGGAGACCTGAAAGAAGTAAGACATGTGAAGATTGGAGAAGGGAGTTTCAGGTTTGATGTACATCCCACGTAAAAGCAGGAATGAATATGGTGTGTTCACTGAAGGACAAGAAGGCCAGTATGGTGGACCAGAGTAAGCAACAAAGAGAGTTGTAGGAGATAGATTAGAGAGACAGGAGGGGCCAGGTTATGAGGCCATTGTGTACTATGGCTGAAAATAAACATTTTGTTCCATGTGTGATGGGCTGCTACAGTAGGGTTCCGGGAAGGGGAGGCGGGATCAGTATTATGGTCTGAGATTTTAAAGGCATTTTCCTGACTGCTGTGGGGTTAGGTTATAGGAGGGCAAGGATAGAGGCTGAGAAACCAGTTAGGAGGTTGTTACACTAGTCTGGTTGCCATATAATGGTGGCTAGGACTAGAGTAGCAACAGCAAAAAGAATTGGTTAGATTTGGGGTATCTTTTGAAGGAAGAACTGACTGAATTTGCTCATGGTTGCATTCATTCATTCAAGTTGAGAACTCAGCATATGCAGGCACTGATCTAGTCAAGAGCTCTGATGGCTTGGATTAGAGTGGTAGCAGTAGAGGTGGTAATAAATTATTGGATTTGAGATGTATTTTGCAGGTGTAACTGAAAGAGTTTGCTAATAGATTAGATGTAAGAGGTGAGACAAAAAGAACAGTCAGAGATAGAACTTTTTTTAAAAAATGGAGTTCCATTTAATATTTATTTATTTATTTATTTATTTAGGCTGCGCCGGGTCTTAGTTGCGGCATGTGGGCTCTGATTTTTAGTTTCGGCATGCGGACTTAGTTGCGGCATGCGGACTCTTAGTTGCAGCATGCATGCAGGATCTAGTTCCCTGACCAGGGATCGAACCTGGGCCCCCCGCATTGGGAGCGTGGAGTCTTACCCACTGGACTACCAGGGAAGTCCCAGAGATAGAACTTTTAAGTTTCTGCCCTCAGCAACTTTGGGTGAATGGTGGTGCTATTTAGTGACTTAAAGAAATCTTATTGAAGAGTAGGTTCTGCGAAGAGAATTCTAATTCACAAATTTTTAGTTTGTGCCTATTAAACATATACATGGAGATGTTGAATAGGCAACTGGATATACTTGCGAAGAATGGCGGCTGGGACTGCATGAAAGAATGTAAGGAGAATGAATATGGGGATGGAGAGGGAAAGAGAAGAATCAAGAATGACTCCTTGGGCACTTTCCTGGCTGTCCAGTGGTTAAGACTCTGTGCTTCCAATGCAAGGGGCGTGGGTTTGATCCCTGGTTGGGGAACTAAGATCCCACAAGCTGCGCAGTATGGCCGAGAAAAGAAAAAAAAAAAGAATGACTCCTTGGTTTTTGGCTTTAGCAATTCGGTTGATGATGATTCCATTTACTGACATGGGGAAGACAAGGCCCCCATGTAATAGCGTAATAGACCCAGTTTTAGGTGGGAAAAATCTGCTTTGGCTGTGTTAGATTTGCAATAACTGTTACATGTCTATTAGGTTCAATTTCCTTTTCTCATGTCTGTAACTTTAAACAGTATGTGCACGCCTCCATCTGTGTTTATCAATTGTAGATCGTATCTTTTGATTCCCTACTTTTAAGGTGAAGATATTAGTATTCCCACTCTTTCCTCTCTTATCACTCTATTTTCCATAATTTGCCAGCTGTACCTTTACTTTTATATTGTCAAGGTTAATGATATTTACATGCTGTTCTAGAACACAAAATTAAGTCCTGCGTAATGATTTTAAAAATTCAAAATCAGTAAAAAGTCATAAGTGATTTTTAAAATATCACTTTCTAGATTCAGATTCAATGCAGTCCCATTCAAAGTCCCACAGATTGATAAGCTGACTGAAATTTATGTGGAAATGCAAAAGACTTAAACTGAGTCCCTTATGTAAAAGAAGAGCAAAGTTGGAGGACTTAGACCACTTGATTTAAACACTTACTCTAAAGCTACAGTAATGAAGCCAGCGGTGTTAGGATAGACGTATAGAGCGATGAATAGAATAGAGCAGCGGTCCCCAACCTTTTTGGCACCAGGGACTGGTTTTGTGGAAGACAGTTTTTCCATGGATGGGGTTGGGGGATGGTTCAGGCAGTAATGCGAATGATGGGGAGCGGCAGATGAAGCTTCGCTCGCTTGCCCGCCGCTCACCTCCTGCTGTGCGTCTCGGTTCTTAACAGGCTGTGGACCGGTACCGGTCCGCGGCCCGGGGGCTGGGGACCCCTGGAATAGAGAGTCTAGAAATTGGCCCCGTTCTGTGTTCTTTTATGTGATAGTTAGCTATGGCCACAAGAGGTGACTCAGAGAGACTCAGGAAAAAGTTTATTATACTCATAGATCCTAGAAACAGGAAGGATGGATTGCCGCACAGCATCATGTGAGGGAAGCCTCGGTGGTCTGGAGGCAGAAAGGAGGAGAAAGGGGAAAACTGAGGCTAGAGCCTTTATTAAAGTTTCCGCAGGATTACTCAGCCATAAAAAGGAACGAAATTGGGTCATTTGTAGAGACGTGGATGGACCTTGAGACTGTCATACAGAGTGAAGTAAGTCAGAAAGAGAAAAACCAACACCGTATATTAACGCATATATGTGGAATCTGAAAAAATTGGAATAGACGATCTTATTTACAAAACAGAAATAGAGACAGAGGTAGAGAACAAAGGGGGGGTGGGATGAATTGGGAGATTGGGATTGACCTGTATACACTATTGATACTATGTATAAAATAGATAACTAATGAGAACCTACTGTATAGCACAGGGAACTCTACGCAATGCTCTGTGGTGACCTAAATGGGAAGGAAATCCAAAAAATAGGGGATATATGTATACCTATAGCTGATTCACTTTGCTGTACAGTAGAAACTAACACAACATTGTAAAGCAACTATACTCCAATAAAACTTAAAAAAAAAAAAAGGTTTCCTCAGGAAAGGAACGGCAGGGTAAGGTAAACAGTTTAGGATTGGCTAATTTGAATAATTCCAGAGGGCTTTGAGCTATAGGAGTGGCCTCTAGTTTCCTGGTACCTGGCTCTGTGAATTTTAAAGCAGATGGAGGGAGGTAGGGCTCTGGATTGGTTAGTTTGCATATCCAAGGCATGCTCCCTGCTGAGCCTTTTGCTGTCTCTAAGAATTGCCTAGCTCTGGGATGGGCAGTCTCTCTTTCCAGCCAGAAAGGTTTTTAAGATGTCAGAATATCATAATATACAGAAAATATAAAAAATCTAAATGCAACCCCTCACATGTATAGCCAGTTGATTTTCTACAGAGGTGCCAAGGTAATTCAATGTTGAAAGGATAGTCTTTTCAACAAATTGTGATAGATATGCACATGGAAAAGAAATGATATAAATACAGTTTTCCCCCACCAAAGTCTCATAATAGATTACAGACTTAAAAGCTAAAGCTATAAAACTTTTAGAAGAAAACTTAGGAGAAAATCTTTGGACCCGGGGTAGGTCGAGTTTCTCAGGCTGGACACAGAAAGCACTCACTCTACAAGACACATTGATAAAGTGAACTTTAGCAAAGTTGAACCCTTCTGCTCTTTGAAGACGTCACTAAGAAAATGAAAAGACAAGCCACAGGCTGGGGAAAATATTTGTCATGCATATATATCCAACCGAAGAGTTGTATCCATAATTTTTAAACAGTGCTTATAATTCAGTAGTAAGATAATCCAGTAAAATGGACAAAAGATTTGAGTAGACCCTTCAGTAAGATATACAGTAGAAGATGCTTAACATCATTAGTCATCAGAGAAATGAAAATGAAAACCACAATGAGATACCATTACATACCCACTAGAAAGGCTAAAATGAGAAAGACTGACTATACCAAGTGCATACAAGGAAGAACAACTGGAACCTCATACTCTGCTGGTGGGAATGTGATATGTTACAACTGCTTTGGAAAAGTTTGGTAGTTTCTAAAAGTGTTAAATGTGCACTTACCAACTAACCCAGCAATTCTACTCCTAGGTAGTTTGTGTGTGTGTGTGTGTGTGTGTGTGTGTATACACACATAGATACACCCACAATTTACTATTACTCAGCCATAAAAGAGAACTATTGATATATGCAGCAACATGAGTGAATCTCAGAAACATTATACGGAGGAAATAAAGCCAGATGGAAAGAAGTAGTACATGTTCTGGGACAGGCACAGCTAGTCTGTAATGATGGAGACCAGATTACTGGTTGCCAGGGATTGAGGGGTTGAAAGTAAAGGCCCACAAAGGAACTTGTGGGAGTAATGACAATCTATATCTTAATTTTGGTGTTGGTTACATAAAACTATACTCTTAAAATGGGTCCATTTTATTGTAATGTAATTTATATCGCAATACATTTTTAAAAAAATATTGCTCACTGCAGAACCATTAAGTGTGCATAGATCTTATTTCTTCCTCTGTAATGAAGTGATCACAACCTTTCAGCCACTCAAAGAATGAGACTGCTGTTTGAGGGAACCATTATAAGATGGTAAGCACTGGGGAAGGAAGACCAAACAGAAGGCTAAAGAAATGGTCTAGATCAGTGATATTCTTAACGTCACATTCAACGAGAGTCTCCATTTTAACACTCCACTGCTTACTCAAAATCGTGCCAATAGTAAGAAGGTGTTTTGGGACTCTCTGGTATAGACTTCTGGTTAACTGTCTCTTTTTCACTCACTTTTCAATCCCATTCTCTGTCCCATGTATAGTCTTCAATTCTGAATTCTTGTTGGAGTTCTTTTTGGCAGGAGTCAAAGACTTTGAAGGTAACTGCCTCCAAAGTTACCTGCCACTTTGAGGCAGCCTCCTTTGCCCTGTTTCTGTAGCCTGTTCTCTTACCCCGACTTTCTGACTTAACGGAAATGAGGTTAAACACCTCATCCATTGATGGCCCTTCTGGTTCACTTCGGGAGTTAAAAACTTGATAATTACTTGTGTTGGGGAGATAAAATGCATGTGCCCCATCTGCCATGTTCCACTAGAACTCGGCGTTGACATTTTGATCAATCTAGCATGGAAGTTTCTTTCAAAGCAGTCCGTAGAGGTGAATGATTTATTTTGCCCTTCCAGCTAAAATGTATCAATTAGGTCATTCCATCTTGATATGACCTCTCACTAGATCAGAGATTGGCAAACTTTTTCGGTAGAGGGCCAGATAATAAACATGTTAGGCTTTGTGGGCCATAGGATTTCTGTCATAACTATTCAACTCTGTTGTCATAGTATGAAATTAGTGAGTGTAATACTATGAATTGGCTATGTTTCAATAAAACTTTACAAAAACAAGTGGCAAAATGGATTTGACCTGAACCTTGTACTAGATTGACTTACTTTGGGAATCTAATGTTTTTTATTTATTATAAGGTTCGTCAGTTAACCAAGAAACTGTAATTCCCATTTTCCTAAGGAGTAATACTTTATTCTTGTTTCTTTTGTCAACTTCTTGCCCTATAACCATCCTCCTGCCTTATTCTGTCTTTATATTTGGCCCTATCTGTCTAATTTGATTAAGGCTAGTGGAAAGGCACTCTTGTTCTACATTTGTTACAGCATCCAGAAAGCTTTTAAAGTGCTAGGTCTAATGTCTATCACTAGGTCTCTAGTGTGCTCTGAGGAGATTTTATGCAAGATTTTAATCAATACCTGTCAGTCAACTATAGCTTGTTAGCCAGCGTGCTTAGCTTTCCAGTTTTCTTTTCCCAGATTCCAGCTTTTCAGATCTTCATGCATCTGTCAACCTGTAATTCATTAGTGTAGTACATTTGAAGCATACAGAAGGAGATATTATTTATTTGCTATTAAGCAGCCTGTAAGTGAATGGAAAACTGTTGGGTCTCTTTTCTTTCCTGCAAGTTGCATGGCAACTCAACTATCCTGAATTTTGCCTATAACAGACCTCTGTAGATGATTGATTGTGAGTGGAGTGAGTCATGAACATGTGGTTAAAAAAAATCATGACAATATTTCACATAGAAAATGTTCAATTAATAGTGGTTATTAATCACAAAATGAACTTGTTGAATAAGCTGGCTTAAAAGAATTCGTTTCTTTTTTACATATTTTAAGGCAATTTCTTTTAAGTATCACAAAATCTGAGGAAAATACCATTCCAAATTTTCAGTTCTCTGTAAGCCTAACATGGGGAGGTTTCAAGCCTTTTTGGCATAATTCAGATTATTTGTTACGAATGGGTATTACAGAATCATAGATTTTTATCATTGAGAGGCTACCTTAGATATGATTGAATCCAATTCTCTTACAGAATAAACGTCTAGTGAGCCCTGGTTGTGAATTAGATGTGTTTTACTGAAACTGGATTTTATATGTATTGATCCTTCCCACATTCCATCCCACAAAATAATAAGCTGCCCTAAAATGAGTATTTAATCCAACCAAAATTCAATGTTAAATAGTATGTAAATGGGTTATTGAGCTGTACTGGCTTTGTATCCAAGGCAGGGAGGGAAATGTTACAATAATAGTGTAAAGGTTATTTTGTGTAAGAAAGAAGAAATAAATGGATTTTCTCTTTCTATTGTAACATCTCATCAATCTTCTCCTTTCATAATTAAGCAATCAAGACCGTCTCAGACTTGCCAAAGCAAGAATTGCTATGGGTTTTCCTGACCTTCTTTTTGCATGGCCTTAATTTCAAATAAACAATGGTAAATATATAGTAAATTATATCTCCTAAATGGTACTGATTTTAGAATAAATCATCAGATATCTATTGAACACCTGTTACATGCATACTGCACCTAGTTGGTAGTATACTTATTTAAGAAAACCAGACATAAAGCTAAAAATAAAATATTTAAAAATTGATAAAAGTTTACTAAGTCTTTGCGTTACAAAAGATTTCATTGGTATTACAAAAGAATTCCTTGAAGCATTTTTTTAACATTTAAAAATTAATACATTTTAAAGATTTTTTGAGTTACAACCAGGTTTTCCAAAAATAAACGTTAAGAAGTTGTTTATTAACAGTGATTTTGCTTTCTTTTTCATATAAAAATGCTTCTCCCCGAATCACAGTTATTAGATATAAGAAAGATAATTATGTTTTGCTTTTATTTATAAATATAATACATGATATTAGTCGAAGATAACAGTATTGGGAAAGTATAAAGAGAAAAACAAAAGTAGCTTTTTCTTATAGGAAAAGCTGGAAAATTATTGACAATTTCCAGTATTTTAGCAAATCTACAATGAGCATTCTTAAGCTTATTTATGTACATCATTTAAATTAGGATTAATTGCATTATAAATATTATTTCTGTGCCAGCAAAATGCACATTGAAAATCCTGATGTTTACTACCAAACACCCATCAGAAAGATTAGGGAAACTTATAATTCCAAGGACAAGGTTAGAAAGTCCCCACTTCCCTACACCCTAGAAACTTCTGAATTAATATTTTCATTTATCTTTGCTATACTAATGGGTCACCTATGTTATCTTGTTTCTATTAACATTTCTTTGATCACTTGTTTGGTTTTTAGTTTTTGTTTATTGGCATTTCTTTTTTAGGCATGAATTTTCTCTTCATGTCCTTCACTTTTTTTTCTATTTTTATGGAAATATTCACCCTTTTCTTAGTTATTTTATAAGACCTCTTTGTATTTTGGAGACATTTAACACTATCTACATACATATTCAAAGTTTTGTTTTCCTAATTGTCCTTTATCTTTCAACCATATTTGTGGTATTAGGTTTTCTTCCTTCTGATATACAAGTTATTTATTTTTATGTAGTTTAATGTGTACATCTTTTCATTTATGGTTTCTGGGTTTTATGTCCTGCTTTAGAAACTCTTTTCACACCTGAATATTATAAAATGTTAATTCCTATAGGGCAACAGTTTAATCATAAGTGTAGAATAGTATTTTGTTGTTTAATCTATTTAGTATATATATAGTGACCTCCTTTTTTGATTTTGTCTAGCTTACTGGTTTTTCAACCTTAGCTACACATGGAATTCCCTGCAGTGATTAAAAACAATTTAGACACCTGATTCTGTGTCATCGGTACTGTGAGACTCTCTGCGTTGTGTCCTAGGCTGTCTATTTAAAAATATTTTTTGTTATGTATGTGTGTGGTGTGTAACTGTAGCATTATTCTAGATATGGGGTTTTCAGCTCTCTCAGACCCAACTCCATCTTTCTAAGACAGTTATTTTTATTGTCCTCTCTACTATCTTGAAATAAAATTTTTTAGGTAATGCAATCTACCTAGTTACATATTTCAAAATTCAATATCAATATAAATGCCATAACTGGAACATAAAGGAGAAAAATCATTAGACAACTTAAAATAATATGTACTTTAGTGTGTAAATGCTCAGGCGTGACTAGACCAGAAGACATAATTAAGAAGTCACATACTTGTATCTATACAGAGTCACTGTGAAAAGGGAAGTACAAAATGCAGATCAGAATATGTGTTTTATTGGTTAACAGAAATACTACAACTGGTGTTGGCTTCCGTGATATTCCCTTATGAAATATTGAGTAATTTTAGCTAAAGTCCTTAAAATGCAGTTTTCCCTTGATTTACATAGAGAATTCTGTGCTATTAAGACTATGTAAAAACAAAGTCTTTGTTTTTGTATGTGAAAGGAGGTTTAGTTCTAGGCTCAGATAATTATAAACAAGTTTGTCACCTTTATAGAACGTCTGATTGGACATTTAAATGTCCTACTGGATTTGGAACAATTCTTTATTCTATGGAAGTATCCTACACAGGATGTCTAGCATCTCTGGTTCCTGGCCAGTGAGTGCCCATGGTGCTCCCCAAGCATTGTGACAAACAGAAACACCCCCATAAAATTCCCAAAGAACTCCCATGATTAGGATTACTCCCATTGGAAACCGCTGGGTTTAGTTAATCAGTTTATGTTCCAAATCAATATAAATACTGTAAAACATACTAAAATGTATAGAATCTGAAGTTGTTTTTGAGTCATACATGTACTTATACATGGAATTGAATCAAAGACATCTTAATTTCTTTTCATTTCCCCATCTAAAATGCTTGTCTCCCATTGTCTTTGTTTCTTAATGCAATATTTTAATTTCCTTTGTCTTTCATGCTAATTTGTGCTTATTGTACATCATCGTTAATTTTCAACTATGAGAACAGAAAACATTACAGTCAGTATTGTGAACAAAATCTTAATTACATCCTGTATTTGCAGTAATAGAAGAAAATAGGAAAAAGTAAGTCAAGGGGTTACCTTTGAGAAAGTGGTAGATACATAATGTGTCCCTTGAGGTCTTGACCAAGGTTAAAGTTTGTAGAGTGAAGATAATGCCTATTGTTTTTGTATGATTGTGAAGCTTTGCTTCAAAGTCAAATGCAGTTGCTTAGAAAATATCTTTGTAAACCTTTTCTGTGGTATGCTTCTATTAGTAAGCCTTATGGTAAGATGCGACCCTAACAATTAATATTTTAAAAACATGGTTTTTAATATCATGTTAAGAAATGAAGTAGGCTGTAAAGTTGACACTATTACAGGCCAGTTTCAAGTGGAATGATTACTTTCCATATTTATATAGATCTGATTTGGCTTTTAGATGAAGAATGAACATCTTTTTTTGCTGAAGCAAGTGGGAAGGTAAGTATGTCTGATGTTTTCATGCAGTGATGGAGGAATAGCCTAAAGAAACATATTGTCTACTTTCTAATTACTGTTGAGAAATAAGAGCTCAATTTTAATTATGTTAAAGAAATAAAGTCATTTTTGACAAGAGTTTTCTAAAATTTGGAAGTTTCATTCTAAATAATGTCATCTAACAGATCAATTGATTCATTACCTTGGGTACATGTTGTAGTTCCTTTTCCCTGGTAAGCTTCCAGGAGGTTGAGCTGCTCAAAACTAGAGGTTTTAACAAGAGAGTTATAGATGATCCCTTATAGTTAAGTATCAATTAAAATCTGCTCTTAAGATCATTTGAAGCATTATCTCAGCCTTATCCTACTAGGTACAATTCTTTTTCAGGTAGACACTTACTTTCAATACCAAATGAAAATTCTTCCACCAAAACTATGGTTCACCCTTCAATCAGTAATCAAAAATGTCCACGCTCTAGTTTCCTGTCAGTGAGAATGATCGTGAATTTGTCTGCTTAACTCACCCTCATTCAAAGACGAGCTGAAGGAAAGAAAGTGTATAGGTATATTTGAGTCAGTGTATACCAACCTAACTTCCCAAAGGATGGCAATAACAGTCATGGGAAACTGTGTTAACTTATTTATACAAGTCTCTTAAATACAGCATTTTAGAACTTCTAGTAAGCTAAATATATTTCGAATCTCTAAGCAGGGTCTACAATATGAAGTTTTTCAAACTTATTTGGCAATGTAACCATATTTATTTTAGGGATCTTACAACACATTGGTACTTGCTGATTGTTAATACAAGACTAGCCCCCTGAACAATAGAAACCTTTTCTTTCACTGAGTTACATTCTACTGACATTAAAGTAGCTCTATGAAAGGCCATTGTGTTGTGAACTATTGTCAAAGACATTGTCCAGTTTGCTGATTAGCATTCTTGGAATAAATTCCTCCTGTGATTTAATACTTGGTAAAGCTATGTGTTTTTCTCTTATGTCGGATAAGAATTACCTAAGCCATTATGCTTTCTTTTTGCCTTGCCTGTGAGGCAGCTCAAATAATTGTTGCACACAAGCACGATAATTACTTAGCTCTCCTGTTTAGCTTACTAAGAATTTATACTCTCCCCCTTTATATTTATGTAGCTTGGTAGTTAGATCCCAGCTCTTGAGCCTTACTTTTTTCATCTTTAATATAAGGATGACAATATCTACCATTTGGATTATTGTGAAAATCAAATGAAATATTTTTTAATTGCTTAGTCACGTGTCTAACGTTGTAGAATGCTAAGTAAATGCTAGAGGACTTTTTTTTTCATAATTTTTACATTTTCTGTTTCTAATTTTACAGCCTTATTTCATACTCATCTTTACTTTGAAAGCAACTCAGTTTTATTTAGAAATGAGTAAAGTATAAATACTAAAAAAAGAAAAATCACATTAAGAGCATTGCCATAGTGGATATGAAGGAATGAAATGAGGCAACTGTGAATAGAGTTGATAAAAGAAGTACCCCTTGTAAACAATGTCTCCAAGATTTGGTTTACAAGGAAAGAGCAGCAGACAAACCACACCTTCGCCCAGCAACCTGACACAGGCAGTCTTTCTGAGCAAAATGCTGTCTTGAAATTGAATCTGAGTCATAGTTTCAAAGTAGCTGCAGCTACTATTTTGGTTGTGCTGCCTGTTGTGCTGTAAGTGGAAAAGAGAAACCTCTTCTATGGGGATTTTATAGGTCCAGAATTTGGGAGTGATTGAACTTCCAACTCTCATTTGGAAAAGAACATACTAGATATTTGGTTTAACTGTCTTCCACTTGCCAGGGTTAAACATTGGATACTCTAAGGCTTCCCTGGTGGCGCAGTGGTTGAGAGTCTGCCTGCCAATGCAGGGGACACGGGTTCGAGCCCTGGTCTGGGAAGATCCCACATGCCGCGGAGCAACTGGGCCCGTGAGCCACAATTACTGAGCCTGCGCGTCTGGAGCCTGTGCTCCGCAACAAGAGAGGCCGCGACAGTGAGAGGCCCGCGCACCGCGATGAAGAGTGGCCCCCGCTCGCCGCAACTGGAGAAAGCCCTCGCACAGAAACGAAGACCCAACACAGCCATAAATAAATTAATTAATTAATTAAAAAAAAATATTGGATACTCTGGATTTTACTTCCATATAGAAGTAATCCCATGTAAAGGGAGTCATGGCATTTCTGACGCCGGACTCAAGGATAATGTCCATCCATTTAGTCCTCTTATTCCTAGTGTTGTGAGATTGGTGACTGGCTCTGTGGTCTCTTCAGCCCCACTAGCACATGGCTAGGATCCTGGGAAAAGTGACTATATAATTTATCATCCAAACCACACTTTTCAGAATGGAAAGGGACACTATTAATAATTAGGCCAGTATACCATAAATAAACCAAGATGGTCCTGGGTAAAAATGCCATTTGGTCATTTTAGTTAATAACCCCTTTCTATCTTGTCTTAAAAAAACAAAAAGATACTCTATTTTTTATGTTAGCCCTCTTGATATTTCTATACTTAACTATAATAGCGCAGAAATTCAGAAAGCTATCTGCCCTGTTTTGATTTTTTTGAACCATGTGTTTTATTTTCTAATTTGGAGTGATATTTTCTTTTTGTATTCAAAACCACTGTCTATTATTGAATCCTATTTAATCACCTAAAAGGCTGTCTTATAAATTATTGAGAAAGACATAATGATTCTTTCTTTGGACTCTACCAGTTAGGTAATAACCAAGGGACAAATTGAAGGACAGAGGTGAAATGGAAGTTCTTGATGTCCATGCCTGGTAATTGCATACTGAATCCTGGATCATTAATAGTATTAGAATATTGCTTTCATTTTCTATTTGCAGTTATATTTAGGCTGTTGAAATTAATGTTGATGACTCACAACATGCAAAACCAGTGTAAATGAAAGTTAAACTTTTATGTCTTATATGCCCTTCTCACTCTTGTCTTAACAGAAAAAAGCTTGGCAGGACCACAAGCGAGAATGCAAATGCCTTAAAAGCTGCAAACCCAGATATCCTCCCGACTCTGTCCGACTTCTTGGCAGAGTTGTTTTCAAACTTGTGAGTATAAAACTTGTAAAATATGCTTGGGTTTTAATTTAACATAAGCACTTGGAATTGCATGTATTATTCATATTTAAGACTGAATTTAAATCCATGTTAAGGTAGAAGGTGGATTATTCCAGGGAGTGTCTTAAGACAAGACTTGTTGTTTTCCTATTAATCACAGCAGTGATGAAGTGCACCGCCCCTCTTTGAAGGCCCTGTGTGTGATCTCCTGTCAATAGAAACATAAAGTCCTATGTTTGGGGCATGAGATGTTAGTGATGCCTGTTACATTGCCTTTATTACTTTTCTACTGAGAACTAATGCACAGGGCAAGTATATAATTTTTTTGGTTGCCTCTTCAAGTGAGATTTTAATTAGATGATAATTAATCTTACAAGGAAGGGTACTTATCTTTTTTTCTTTTCTTTTTTTTTTAAGCCAACATTCACTGAAATTGTTTCTCCAGTCCCTTTCCCTACTCTGCCAAAGCAGCTAGTGGATTCCCTGAAATCCCCCTCTGGCGACACCTTCCAGTTTGGGGTTGTTTTTTTTTTTTTGCCAGGCTTTAGAATGAATATCTCTTTATTGCAGGCTTCAGCTCTCTTGTGTCCTGTTGTCTGTTAACTTCTTTTGGCAATAAAATTTCATAGAGGAATTTAGGAATGTAAAAGTATATACCTAAAACTGATGCAATGTTATATATCAACTACATCTGTACTAAAAAAAATGGATTTAGAATACCAAATTGGCATTGTCTTTGGACTGAATATACAACATCTGTCACATTTACTTACTACTATTTTTAAATGTACATATTGTGTTGAACTAAAATACACAAATTTATTTCAAAGCTTTAATAAATTCAGAACAACTTTGTCATTATGCGTTTCTTTAATCACTGGATATTAAAAGTATAATAATATTATATTTGAGTCTGAACTTTTTTTTTACTTTATTAGTATTGAAAAGATAGAGAACCACTGTTAGAGCAGAAATGGGTTGCTTCAGAATCACCCAGGGCTCTAGTTCTCAGTCTTCACCCCGACCTACGGAATCAGAATCTAATAGAAAGTAACTGTAATGATAGCTACTTTCTGTTGAGCGCTTACTGTTTCTAGGCCCTGTGCTAATTGCTTTACACGATATACCTTATTTCATCCCACAACAACTCAGTGCTGTTATTACTCCTGTGTTTCACATAAGGAAATTGACACCTCAAGTTTAAGTAACGTGCCCAAGGTTGCACAGTTGGTAATAAACTCTTATTTTTATTCATCCATCTTTGCTTTTCTATAATAATTAGTAGTAAAACCCTTATAGTGATACAAGTCTGTGGTAGAATTGGGGAAAAAAAGAAAAGAATGGAAACTTCTTGTAAAAGAATTTTGTGTTTGGAAATTAAATTGGTGGGTCAATTTGCAACACAGATTTTAAAGTTGTGACTGATTGAATAATTTAACTCTAAGAATGATGAGAAGGATGATATAGAAAATTATCTTTTTAACGGACTTGCATTTGAATATTTAAAGATATGCAAACATATTCATTTATATATTGGAGCACTTGAAATTGTTTTTGGTGTTTTCCCCCTTTCTTCATAGATGGAAGAAACACCCTCTGAATCGGAGAAACTTTACTCATTTTATGATCTGGAGTCAAGTAAGTGATTCTCTATCAGCATCTTAAAAGTTCTGTCATTTATTTGCTGAGCTGATGAGTTGCCTTTTTTTTTTTTTTAAACTTTGTTTTTCTGTCTCTTTATTATGTGAGGCAGCAAACCTTTTCATGCTTTTATATAGACACATTAGCTTATTTAATTTATTCTAGGGTAGCTTTGGCCCTAGAGGAGTTTGTGAGGTGCCATAGAGGTGTCCAGGTTAGGCAGTGAGGGGAGTATAACCCTTTGTCCAGCTGACAGAATAAATTTTACTTCTATTTTTCCCTCCTCTTTCCCTTCTTCCCACTCTTGGTTTCTTTTTGATGTTAGGGAACAGTAATGTGAATGGGGGCTCCAGGGAACATTTAGATAATAAGAAATAAGAAATAAGAAAGTACCGATCACTTAGGCTCTCTTACAGCACTGAGCGTTGTTCTTCTCCTGAACTACCACGGCGGTGGCCAACCTCCTTAACAGTGAGAGGCCTTGCAAATCTGAGTGTTAAGTGAACGTAGGGTTTCTGTTTCTTTCTACTGGCACAGATCACAGATCCTCTTCATTGAAATTGTAAATGACTTTTAAGTCAAAAGTAGCAAGAGCTCATGGAGTAAATGTGCTACACAGTTTAATATTTCTGGATGGAGACAAATAAGATCATCTTGTACAGATTTATGGTTATGGAATCCTAAGTGCCAATGATAATAAATTATTATTTAAGGAATCATTGGGTTAATTTGTTCTGTTGAACAAGTAATTTAAAGAAAATATGTAGACCTGACATGAGCAACAGAGTTATGCTGTAGTTTCATCTTGATCTATCTTTTCAAGGTTTAATAGAGAACTAGTCATTTTTTTCTTCTTATATTACTGCTAGGTAAATAACATCTCTTGCAGTGAGTTTTACTATGAACATTAGCCCTGCTCAGTAGCAGTGTCATACACGCTGCCTTAAGTGAAGTGCTCTCAAATGTTATTAATTGAACTGTACACTCCTAGTCTTCACACCCCTTTGTGGTATAAATGAAACTTGAGTTTTTAAAGGGGTGATATTGGCTTTGGAACTTTCTCCTTCTGTTTGGGTTGAAGGAGTATCATATCTTGTTTATTCAACCTGAAAAGAACTTGAAAATGAGATTTCTTTGGTTGATTCATGTTTTTTTCTTGATGTACTTTCTACTTGACCAATTTCACCAATTTGAACTTAACTGAACTTTTCAGTTCTTGCTTTCCGTTTTTTTTGTCTTTGAGATGATACTGTTTATCAGTTAGTTATGACCTGGTTGTAAATTGTTTCATGGAAAAATCTACTTAAATTCACTAACTAAATAAGCATGTATGGTAGTTTGAACATGTGTGCAGGAGGATGTAGAAAATCTAACACACATCATTACTGATTTTGGTTTTAATGTTTTTTCATCTGTGTGTGTATTTATTTTGTTTTGCTAGGTGTTTGATCTTATTTTGTAGATAACGTTTGGCAGAATTTGATAACGTATGATAATGATTTGTAGTTGTCAAAAAATAAAAAGATGCATTTTTTTTTTAAACTTCTTTAATGAAGTATAATTGCTTTACAATGGTGTATTAGTTTCTGCTTTATAACAAAGTGAATCAGTTATACATATACATATGTTCCCATATCTCTTCCCTCTTGCAAAAAGATGCATTTGATCTCTGTCAGAATGGAATCTAGGATAGGAAATATCTGCCTTAACAGCTACCATTGAATACCTGAAAATTATCCATTGAAAGTTCACTGTGTGATTGTACTATTTATTTTCTCTTTAAAAAAGATATTAACAAACTGACTGAAGATAAGAAAGAGGGCCTCAGGCAACTTGCATTGACATTTCAACATTTCATGAGAGAAGAAATACAGGATGCTTCTCAGCTGCCACCTTCCTTTGACATTTTTGAAGCCTTTGCAAAAGTAAGTGTTAACTTTGGTATCTTTGCTAATGCCATAAATCAACCCTTTACTCCTTATTTCGTTGTTGATCCGTGAAAATCCAGGACCCTTCATGCCTTTATCAGTCCCCTGCTTTACTGAGTAGAGAATGGGAGAATGTATTGCTTATATTGAAAAGAGTATTATTTTTTCTGCTTTATCAGTATTCTTACTAATGGCCCAAGTATGTTCATTGTCAGCTGTCAAAGCACACCCTCAAAAGAGTGTGCTTTCTTTTCTCAAAAGAAAGTAACATATTCCATTATTTTTTATGAATGGATTTAAGTTTGCCATTGAGTCCATTTAGTTTTGTGGTGGTTGTTTCAGCAATGGAAACTTCCTTGAAGTGAAAGAAATTATTGGAATCCATTTCTTGATTAAGTGAATTTTAAATAATATGAAAATATAACCATTTCTGATTTTAAAATAATTGCCCAAATTGCCAAAACATTTGTTTAAATGTTTTAAGTCACGAAAATCTTAGATTAGGGATAGAAAATAGGTATAATTTAATATTTCATTGTGGTCTCTTGGTAATGGGTACCTGAGTGCTCTTTTTGGAAGTGATTCTGAGGGTTTGTTTGGGCCCAGAGAGAAAGAATGCACTGATTGATTCTTTTCCTTTTTCTTTTTTAATTTATTTATTCATTTATTTATTTTTGGCTGTGTTGGGTCTTTGTTGCTGTGCGCGGCTTTCTCTAGTTGCAGCGAGCGGGGGTTACTCTTTGTCGTGGTGCGCGGGCTTCTCACTGCAGTGGCTTCTCTTGTTGCGGAGCACGGGCTCTAGGTGTGTGGGCTTCAGTAGTTGTGGCACGTGGGCTCAGTAGTTGTGGCTCATGGGCTCTAGAGCGCCGGCTCAGTAGTTGTGGCACACGGGCTTAGTTGCTCCGCAGCATGTGGGATCTTCCCAGACCAGGGCTCAAACCCATGTCCCCTACATTGGCAGGCGGATTCTTAACCAGTGTGCCACCAGGGAAGTCCCTGATTGATTCTTGATATCTACCCTGGGATAGGGACAAAGGAACCAATATATCCTTTGTTACTATCATGTGTTTGCCGTCCTTACTTTCTCATATTATGTGTTTGGATTTGTTTAAATATTGATCATATTTTTAATAATAAGTAAAATTTTACATTTGAGGGTAATTTTGTCAATTTTACAATTTATATCCACACATCCAATGATATATTTATCTTGTGAATATTTTTAAAGTATGTTTTATAATCTGCTTATTTTCTAAGAATTTAAATGTGATTAGTGTGATTGCTACAGATTTATTCTTGTTTTTCCCAAATGTAGTTTTATTCTTTAGGGTATGCTCTTACGATTTTCTGATAATATCATCTTAGCATTACATTCTGGTTTGTCTATTAATTAAAATTGATTTCAAAATGTAAGTGTTGTTTATAATGCATCTGAGAAGTGTCTCATGTTTATTTCATATGCTTCTGAAAATTACAACCTATAGTAACGCTGTGTATACAGTGCACACAAGCTCTTTTGATGTTATATGCTATACAACGTAACACCTACTGAAAGATAAAAATATACCTTATGCTGACTGTAACTTCATTTCTAGTGTTTCCTATTGTTGAAAAATGTTCAAGTGCTAATTACTGGAGTTATTAGTGTTCATAATAACTATTTAAAAATACTTTCAGAGAGGGAGGGGCAAGATGGCGGAAGAGTAAGATGCGGAGATCACCTTCCTCCCCACAGATACATGAGAAATACATCTACACGTGGAACTGCTCCTACAGAACACCCACTGAACGCTGGCAGAAGACGTCAGACCTCCCAAAAGGCAAGAAAATCCCCACATACTTGGCCGTGTGGATGAAAGGCTCTTGGTGCTCCAGCCAGGCATCAGGGCTGTGCCTCTGAGGTGGGAGAGCCAACTTCAGGACACTGGTCCACAAGAGACCTCCCAGCTCCACGTAATACCAAACGGCGAAAATCTCTCACAGATCTCCATCTCAACATCAAGACCCAGCTTCACTCAACGACCAGCAAGCTACAGTGCTGGACACCCTATGCCAAACAACTAGCAAGAGAGGAACACAGCCCCATCCATTAACAGAGAGGCTGCCTAAAATCATAATAAGGCCACAGACACCCCAAAACACACCACCAGACGTGGACAAACCCACCAGAAAGACAACATCCAGCCTCATCCACCAGAACACAGGCACTAGTTCCCTCCACCAGGAAACCTACACAACCCACTGAACCAACCTTAGCCACTGGGGACAGATACCAAAAACAACGGGAACTACGAAGCTGCAGCCTGTGAAAAGGAGACCCCAAACACAGTAAGATAAGCAAAATGAGAAGACAGAAAAACACACAGCAGATGAAGGAGCAGGGTCAAAACACACCAGACCTAACAAATGAAGAGGAAATAGGTAGTCTACCTGAAAAAGAATTCAGAATAATGATAGTAAGGATGATCCAAAGTCTTGGAAATAGAATAGACAAAATGCAAGAAACATTTAACAAGGACGTAGAAGAACTAAAGAGGAACCAAGAAACGATGACAAGCACAATAAATGAAATTAAAAATACTGTAGATGGGATCAATAGCAGAATAACTGAGGCAGAAGAACGGATAAGTGACCTGGAAGATAAAATGGTGGAAATAACTACTGCAGACCAGAATAAAGAAAAAAGAATGAAAAGAACTGAGGACAGTCTCAGAGACCTCTGGGACAACATTAAACGCACCAACATTCGAATTATAGGGGTCCCAGAAGAAGAAGAGAAAAAGAAAGGGACTGAGAAAATATTTGAAGAGATTATAGTTGAAAACTTCCCTAATATGGGAAAGGAAATAGTTAATCAAGTCCTGGAAGCACAGAGAGTCCCATACAGGATAAATCCAAGGAGAAACACACCAAGACACATATTAATCAAACTATCAAAAATTAAATATAAAGAAAACATATTAAAAGCAGCAAGGGAAAAACAACAGATAACACACAAGGGCATCCCCATAAGGTTAACAGCTGATCTTTCAGCAGAAACGCTGCAAGCCAGAAGGGAGTGGCAGGATATACTTAAAGTGATGAAGGAGAAAAACCTACAACCAAGATTACTCTACCCAGCAAGGATCTCATTCAGATTTGATGGAGAAATTAAAACCTTTACAGACAAGCAAAAGCTGAGAGAGTTCAGCACCACCAAACCAGCTTTACAACAAATGCTAAAGGAACTTCTCTAGGCAAGAAACACAAGAGAAGGAAAATACCTACAATAACAAACCCAAAACATTTAAGAAAATGGGAATAGGAACATACATATCGATAATTACCTTAAATGTAAATGGATTAAATGCTCCCACCAAAAGACACAGACTGGCTGAATGGATACAAAAACAAGACCCATATATATGCTGTCTACAAGAGACCCACTTCAGACCTAGAGACACATACAGACTGAAAGTGAGGGGATGGAAAAAGATATTCCATGCAAATGGAAATCAAAAGAAAGCTGGAGTAGCAATTCTCATATCAGACAAAATAGACTTTAAAATAAAGACAATTACAAGAGACAAAGACGGACACTACATAATGATCAAGGGATCGATCCAAGAGGAAGGTATAACAATTGTAAATATTTATGCACCCAACATAGGAGCACCTCAATACATAAGGCAAATACTAACAGCCATAAAAGGGGAAATCGACAGTAACACAATCAGAGTAGGGGACTTTAACACCCCACTTTCACCAATGGACAGATCATCCAAAATGAAAATAAATAAGGAAACACAAGCTTTAAATGATACATTAAACAAGATGGACTTAATTGATATTTATAGGACATTCCACCCAAAAACAACAGAATACACCTTTTTCTCAAGTGCTCATGGAACATTCTCCAGGATAGATCATATCTTGGGTCACAAATCAAGCCTTGGTAAATTTAAAAAAATTGAAATCGTATCAAGTATCTTTTCCGACCACAACGCTATGAGACTAGATATCAATTACAGGAAAAGATCTGTAAAAAATACAAACACATGGAGGCTACACAATACACTACTTAATAACGAAGTGATCACTGAAGAAATCAAAGGGGAAATCAAAAAATACCTAGAAACAAATGACAATGGAGACACGACGATCCAAAACCTATGGGATGCAGCAAAAGCAGTTCTAAGAGGGAAGTTTATAGCAATACAAGCCTACATCAAGAAACAGGAAACATCTCGAATAAACAACCTAACCTTGCACCTAAAGCAATTAGAGAAAGAAGAACAAAAAAACCCCAAAGCTAGCAGAAGGAAAGAAATCATAAAGATCAGATCAGAAATAAATGAAAAAGAAATGAAGGAAACAATAGCAAAAATCAATGAAACTAAAAGCTGGTTCTTTGAGAAGATAAACAAAATTGATAAACCATTAGCCAGACTCATCAAGAGAAAAAAGGAGAAGACTCAAATTAATAGAATTAGAAATGAAAAAGGAGAAGTAACCACTGACACTGCAGAAATACAAACGATCATAAGAGATTACTACAAGCAACTCTATGCTAATAAAATGGACAACCTGGAAGAAATGGACAGATTCTTAGAAATGCACAACCTGCCGAGACTGAACCAGGAAGAAATAGAAAATATGAACAGACCAATCACAAGCACTGAAATTGAAACTGTGATTAAAAATCTTCCAACACACAAAAGCCCAGGACCAGATGGCTTCACAGGCGAATTCTATCAAACATTTAGAGAAGAGCTAACACCTATCCTTCTCAAACTCTTCCAAAATATTGCAGAGGGAGGAACACTCCCCAACTCATTCTACGAGGCCACCATCACCCTGATACCAAAACCAGGCAAAGATGTCACAAAGAAAGAAAACTACAGGCCAATATCACTGATGAACATAGATGCAAAAATCCTCAACAAAATACTAGCAAACAGAATCCAACAGCACATTAAAAGGATCATACACCATGATCAAGTGGGGTTTATTCCAGGAATGCAAGGATTCTTCAATATACGCAAATCAATCAACGTGATACATCATATTAACAAATTGAAGGAGAAAAACCATATGATCATCTCAATAGATGCAGAGAAAGCCTTCGACAAAATTCAACACCCATTTATGATAAAAGTCCTGCAGAAAGTAGGCATAGAGGGAACTTTCCTCAACATAATAAAGGCCGTATATGACAAACCCACAGCCAACATTGTCCTCAATGGTGAAAAACTGAAACCATTTCCACTAAGATCAGGAACAAGACAAGGTTGCCCACTCTCACCACTATTATTCAACATAGTTTTGGAAGTGTTAGCCACAGCAATCAGAGACGAAAAAGAAATAAAAGGAATCCAAATCGGAAAAGAAGAAGTAAAGCTGTCACTGTTTGCAGATGACATGATACTATACACAGAGAATCCAAAAGATGCTACCAGAAAACTACTAGAGCTAATCAATGAATTTGGTAAAGTAGCAGGATACAAAATTAATGCACAGAAATCTCTTGCATTCCTGTATACTAATGATGAAAAATCTGAAAGTGAAATTAAGAAAACACTCCCGTTTACCATTGCAACAAAAAGAATAAAATACCTAGGAATAAACCTACCTAAGGAGACAAAAGACCTGTATGCAGAAAATTATAGGACACTGATGAAAGAAATTAAAGATGATACAAATAGATGGAGAGATATACCATGTTCTTGGATTGGAAGAATCAACATTGTGAAAATGACTCTGCTACCCAAAGCAATCTACAGATTCAATGCAATCCCTATCAAACTACCACTGGCATTTTTCACAGAACTAGAACAAAAAATTTCACAATTTGTATGGAAACACAAAAGACCCCGAATAGCCAAAGCAATCTTGAGAACGAAAAATGGAGCTGGAGGAATCAGGCTCCCTGACTTCAGACTATATTACAAAGCTACAGTAATCAAGACAGTTTGGTACTGGCATAAAAACAGAAATATAGATCAATGGAACAGGATAGAAAGCCCAGAGATAAGCCCACGCACATATGGTCACCTTATCTTTGATAAAGGAGGCAAGCATATACAGTGGAGAAAAGACAGCCTCTTCAATAAGTGGTGCTGGAAAAATTGGACAGGTACATGTAAAAGTATGAAATTAGAACACTCCCTAACACCATACACAAAAATAAACTCAAAATGGATTAAAGACCTAAGTGTAAGGCCAGACACTATCAAACTCTTAGAGGAAAACATAGGCAGAACACTGTATGACATAAGTCACAGCAAGATCCTTTTTGACCCAGGTCCTAGAGAAATGGAAATAAAAACACAAATAAACAAATGGGACCTAATGAAACTTAAAAGCTTTTGCACAGCAAAGGAAACCATAAACAAGACCAAAAGACAACCCTCAGAATGGGAGAAAATATTTGCAAATGAAGCAACGGACAAAGGATTAATCTCCAAGATTTACAAGCAGCTCATGCAGCTCAATAACAAAAAAACAAACAACCCAATCCAAAAATGGGCAGAAGACCTAAATAGACATTTCTCCAAAGAAGAGATACAGATTGCCAACAGACACATGAAAGAATGCTCAACATCATTAATCATTAGAGAAATGCAAATCAAAACTACAATGAGGTATCATCTCACACCGGTCAGAATGGCCATCATCAAAAAATCTAGAAACAATAAATGCTGGAGAGGGTGTGGAGAAAAGGGAACACTCTTGCACTGTTGGTGGGAATGTAAATTGATACAGCCACTATGGAGAACAGTATGGAGGTTCCTTAAAAAACTAAAAATAGAACTACCATATGACCCAGCAATCCCACTACTGGGCATATACCCTGAGAAAACCATAATTCAGAAAGAGTCATGTACCAAAATATTCATTGCAGCTCTGTTTACAATAGCCAGGACATGGAAGCAACCTAGGTGTCCATCATCGGATGAATGGATAAAGAAGATATGGCACATATATACAATGGAATATTACTCAGCCATAAAAAGAAATGAAATGGAGGTATTTGTAATGAGGTGGATGGAGTTAGAGTCTGTCATACAGAGTGAAGTAAGTCAGAAAGAGAAAAACAAATACAGTATGCTAACACATATATATGGAATCTAAGGGGAAAAAAAAAAAAAAAAGAGGTCATGAAGAACCTAGTGGCAAGATGGGAATAAAGACACAGACCTACTAGAGAATGGACTTGAGGATATGGGGAGGGGGAGGGGTGAGATGTGACAGGGTGAGAGTCATGGACATATATACACTACCAAATGTAAAATAGATAACTAGTGGGAAGCAGCCGCATAGCACAGGGAGATCAGCTCGGTGCTTTGTGACCACCTAGAGGGGTGGGATAGGGAGGGTGGGAGGGAGGGAGATGCAAGAGGGAAGAGATATGGCAACATATGTATATGTGTAACTGATTCACTTTGTTGTAAAGCAGAAGCTAGCACACCATTGTAAAGCAATTATACTTCAATAAAGACGTTTAAAAAAAAAATACTTTCATTGCTTAGTGTAAATTGTAAATTACTATCTTATTTCTCTTGTTTCTTTTAAAATAATTTTAATCTCATGTATCTTACAATGAACTTTTCTCTGTGCTGTGTAGGGGGAAATTCTGTCATTATGATTAAGCAGACAAAATTTTAATAATGTGCTTTCTTTCTCCCCACATACTTATATTTGTTATTGCTACAAAAGTAAAACATATACATTTTTGTAGTGTATGGGGGAATTGGACTCAGAGCTGTGATTTCTGCCTTAAAATATAGGTTAATAATCAGAGGAAAGCAGCATTAACCTATGGCTCCTGTACTTCCTTGTAAAAGTTTTGTTTATATTTTATAGATTGTAGTTATTTTTCTGCATATACATTTGTCCTTAAAAGAGAAAACTCTCCTCCTTCTCCCCTCCTCCTCCCCTCCCCCTCCTTGTCCTTCATTTTTTAAAAGAATAGAATAGTCTTAAATTAAGCTAATCAGTGTCCTGCAAAGCTTAGGGATGAGCCACTGAGCTTATAACTTTGCAAGTGTGTGATGACGCAGATCATGACAAATGCATTGGAAGTGGGTGGAGAATGCTGGACAGGGAATTTTATCCCTATCTACTGCCCCTGCCCTATCTTACTGGCATAGAATTAATCAAAGAGAAGAAATGGGCACTTCAGAGAGTGCTGCTTTCTTTTGCTGCTCCTACATGTGCAGACTGTCAGGAGTGGTTCTATGCTGACCTGCCTTTCTCACCTTAAGGAACTAACTTTTTAATTTACGCTTCAAAGAAAGCTGGCTTTACCTGGCCTCAAAAAGAAAAGCCTGTTTTATATTTTGCTTTTCCTCCCACTCATTTATGTTCATTCAGGTTCTGCGCAGGTATTAGACACGCGAAGCTTGTGTTTTGGCTCCTCTAATTGTCATTTAAGACAAGAGGAATTCCGAGAGCTTTTCCAAATTTGCTTCTATCTTAATTTTTTTGAATCTTTGATTATGGACTTTTCCAAACACACACAAAAGTAGAGAGACGATTCTAATGAACCCTCATGTTTCCATCACTTGGTTTCAATAATTTTCAGACTTGTTCTATATCTGATAGATTTCACACAGATGTTCTTTTCCTTTATTTGGATTTCCAAACATTCCTTACAATTACTCTTTTGCTCTCAGGCCTCTTGGCCTCCTGAGAGAGGTGTCTGTTAGTGAATTCACTGATCAAATTATGCAAGTGTTGTTTTGTTTTGTTTTTCTTTTTGTTTGCAGCACTCTTGTTCAGGGTTATCAAAATACCTGGTTAATTCTAACTCTGAAATTTATCTACCAAGGCAGAGAAACCTCAGCAAGTCAAAAGTTTTACTTGGGGATATGCATATATTTATCAAACTTGTACTGCCTGGGAAGGAAAGGGGTTGGTGGAGGATGAAAAGGTTCTTAATCCTGAGAGCAAATGTCTCCTCTGTTGACCTGATAGCTTTTTCTCGTAGAAGACCATGATTATTCCTCAAAAGTTAGCAATTTATATTTTGAACACTCTGGGGTTTTCTGTTGAAAAACAGTGTATATTTCCTGTTGGACTAGGTTCTTAGTGCCTCTCGTGCCTCTGTTGCTCAGGACTTGGTTTTGCTTGGAAAATGTCCCCCCGTCCCCCTTCACTACTCCGAACACATTATTGTGCGGTCTTTTTTCCAGTTATATTTCCAAGTGTTCCTTTTTCCTCCACTTCCTTATTACCAGTATTAGCCTCCCACTCCCCATCCCCACATTCACACACACACACACACACACACACAGAGCAACTGGCAATTGGGATTTAGAGATAGTAGTTTGCTGTATAAAATATCCTGTCAACTTCTGAACTTATTGCCTGGTTGTAAAAATTAAGTAGGAAGGAGAAATTTTTCTAGGGGAGGATATCAAGGAGGACTTCACATAGGAAGCAGAAATTAATGGCATGAATTTCAGAAGAGAAGATGGTGTTGGGAAACAATTATAGAGAATGGTCTAGAAATACTTGCGGGGAGCGAGGGGGTACTGACTCCTCTAACCCCCGGGTAAAAAAAATATGTTGACTTCCTATGGAGAAGATTTGAGAAGGCAGTTGTTACCAGTGGAATACATGTTTCAGTTATATTTAGTGATTACAAAGAGTTTGAATGAAAGCGTGATGCTTAAAATGTTTGTTTTGCTTTAGGTAGTAAGAGAAAATTAGCAAGGGTAGTAGTACCTCTAGAATTTCTGTAGCTGGGGAGCTGCAGAGTGATGATCTGGTTGGATGGAAACGTGGGAGTGATTTGCTTGAAGCTTTATTTGCATAAGTTTTTTTTTTTTTTGACTTAGATTGTATGTTACTTGGGGGTGTGGCTGAATGGAAATAAGCGTAAGGTATGAGGAAAGTGGTGGTTCGCCACTGACAGTAATGAAGGTGACCAAAGGGTGGGAGATGTACTGGGGATACTTGTTAGTGAGCACAGTGGAGGTGTGTGACTATTTGTATATTCATCAAAAATAGAGGCCAGGCTCATCTCTGCGGGCTCTTTTTCAGATTGTTTAGAGAAGGGAAGATGTATTTTTCCATCTCCACAGGCCCCTTCTCCTTTCCACTCCCCAACTTTTTTTCCTTCCACTTCTATTTTGAAATAAGATTTCTGGTTAGATTTCAAAATGGATTTATCTTGGCAAGACAACTCCTATGGTTCAATCTGTTGATAGAGTTCGAAACATTTGCTACAAATATAGAGAATGTATATACAAATAATGATGACTATAAACTTTAAAAGGTGAGAAAATTACAGTTAGAGGGCAAATTTAAATGGGAGGTTGAATAGTAGTATGATGGCTAAGTTGCTTTTTCAGACAAGTAAGTGAAATTCTCTCAACCTCAATTTCCTCATCTGTAAATGGGAATAATAATAATAATATTTACAGATTAAAGTGAGGATTAACTCTAAAGTACTCAGAGTGTCTGACATGTTATTAGTTTCTACTACTGCTGTGCCTATTTCCCATATTTATTTGTATTCTAGTATAAAACTTCAGTGTGGTATGTCTCCCTGTGTTGTCATTGTAGCCAAGAGTGTAATCTGCAACTGATTGTAAACCAGAGTCTCAGGTGGTTGCCTACAGTTGTGCCCAGTGCTGGTATCCCATGCCCGTGCTGAGAATTACCTATCTTGTTGAGAAAATAATTTTGCAGGCAGAAAATAGTACCTTTCCCCTAGTAACTGGCTTGGTTTCAGCCCATAGCTATTGGGAAAGAAATCATTTACTATGTCCTACATTCATCGCAACTCCATGATTTCAGAGTAGTAGTTCCTTGGGATTTCATGTAGGAAATATAAAAGCAAGCTTACTATGGTGAATGAAATGTTTCTCACACATGAATCTTAAAAGGATGAAATTAAATTAAAGAGTTTTGTTAGTTGTCATGTCATAGTTCACTGAAATGACATGGGATGTCTCTATTCCATCCCCCCAAACATACACTGGTAATTATTGGTAATGGTTATTCTAAATTTAATGTCAGTAGACTTAGTTCTGAGCTTATTTTCTATGCATAGAGTATATTTTTTAGCGATCACTGTGCAGAGTTCTAGAACAATATACTTATTTTTTTTCCTGGACTTAAAACTTCCTTTTCTAAAACTGCATTTGGTAGACTGATTAGAATGTGATAAGCTCTGAACAAAAAAATAGAAAATGGACTAGTTGCATAAAATGTTTCAAAACCAGACATTAAATTGGAAGCAACAAGAATAAAAGTGACCTTCCTGATCACAAAACAGATGTCATTGTTAGTGCTGCCAGACCTCTGCAAAGTACTTTTTAACTCGATGATATTATATAACTGCAACAGAATTTTTTGATTAGAAATTTCACATCTGTTTGAGAAGATGTTCCCTCTTTTTTTCTTTTAAACAAAATAATTTTCCTGGTACAATGTTATTTTTGTTCTTTAGGACACATCTGCGACCTCCAGAGCTTGCCTTCTGAACTCTAATTTTTAATGCTGTTAGGGGGAGCTGGTTTTGCAATGTACACTGTGGTTGTATAGATTTGCAAGTGAGAATTTTAGGTGCTTTTTGTACTATGATACTTAAAGTTTACATTCAGTTTCATTCTGAGTAAATTCTTTTTCACTGGGGGAGAATTTTTGTTTATTGGAGAAACAGTGGAGAATGGGTTAAAACGAGAATCTGCTAATTCATAGGATGAAAATAAATAGTAATTTAATATTTTTGATTGAGATATGTTAGAAATAAGACATAAATGATAATATATTTAAGATTATACTTGCACTGTGGAGAACAGTATGGAGGTTCCTTAAAAAACTAAAAATAGAGGTACCATGTGACCCAGCAATCCCACTACTGGGCATATACCCTGAGAAAACCATAATTCAGAAAGAGTCATGTACCAAAATATTCATTGCAGCTCTGTTTACAATAGCCAGGACATGGAAGCAACCTAGGTGTCCATCATCGGATGAATGGATAAAGAAGATGTGGCACATATATACAATGGAATATTACTGAGCCATAAAAAGAAATGAAATGGAGGTATTTGTAATGAGGTGGATGGAGTTAGAGTCTGTCATACAGAGTGAAGTAAGTCAGAAAGAGAAAAAGAAATACAGTATGCTAACACATATATATGGAATCTAAGGGGAAAAAAAAAAAAAAAAGGTCATGAAGAACCTAGTGGCAAGACGGGAATAAAGACACAGACCTACTAGAGAATGGACTTGAGGATATGGGGAGGGGGAAGGGTGAGATGTGACAGGGTGAGAGAGTGTCATGGACATATATACACTACCAAATGTAAAATAGATAGCTAGTGGGAAGCAGCCACATAGCACAGGGAGATCAGCTCGGTGCTTTGTGACCACCTAGAGGGGTGGGATAGGGAGGGTGGGAGGGAGGGAGATGCAAGAGGGAAGAGATATGGGAACATATGTATATGTATAACTGATTCACTTTGTTATAAAGCAGAAACTAACACACCATTGTAAAGCAATTATACTTCAATAAAGATGTTTAAAAAAAAAAATATTGGACATCAAGAAATGCAATGAAGGGCTTCCCTGGTGGCGCAGTGGTTGAGAGTCTGCCTGCCAATGCAGGGGACACGGGTTCGAGCCCTGGTCTGGGAGGATTCCCACATGCCGCGGAGTGACTAGGCCCATGAGCCACAATTGCTGAGCCTGCGCGTCTGGAGCTTGTGCTCCGGAGCAAGAGAGGCCCGCGAACCACGATGAAGAGTGGCCCCCACTTGCCGCAACTGGAGAGAGCCCTCGCGCAGAAACGAAGACCCAACGCAGCCAAAAAAAAAAAGATTATACTTGCATTTGCCTGGTACGTGCCATTAGAGTGTTAATAAATAGTCTTTGTGATATTCTGCCATAGCCTCATAATTTTAGTAAAGTATATAAGTCATCATGGAGGAAAAAATTACTAAATGAACCCTTATTGGGTCTTTTTACTTGCCAAAGAATGGTGTACCTCAGTAAAAGGCAAGAACAAATTTGTTTATGATATATTCAGTTTTTTAATCTTAAATTTTTCGTTTAGTTAGCCCTCTCATTCTGGATGTACTGGTGCTTTATTACTTCAGTGTTGCTGTTAGGCTAATTTGTGGGACAGATATTACCACTATTGTTTTGAAAGGTCAGGAGTGTGTGTGTTTGCCACTTGGAGGTTTCAAGTTCATATAGGACCAAATTTTAGAGCCTTTTTGTTGATCAGCTTAGTTGAATTTCACTACCGTAGCATGCTATAAAGTAGTAAAGAAAGCAATCTTTTGAATTAGTAAAGTGATGAATTATCTAATTACAAAGCTTATATGAAATGGCAGTATGATAACTTTGGCTCCATTACTAAATGATCCCAGTGACTGATCAGATGTGCCTGGATTCCATTAAGGAAAAATATGCCATTAAATATTTAATACTAAAAGCGAGGAGACACACCAGGATTACTAATCTCCAATCACAGGGGGTACATGTGTCTCTACATTTGGAGGTAGTTGCTAGTTCAGACATCTCTCTCATCTGCTCACAACAGTTGCTAGAAGACTTCATTATTGGGATTATACTTTTCTTCTGGTTTTAAGTAAAGCAGGCAAACAGCCAACATTCTTAACTGCATGCACATCCTGGCATTCTAATTATGAAAAGCTGATGCATTTATGATTTATTTATTTATTTTTTTACAATAGATTGAATCTCTGAGTAGATTCAAGGGACAGTTATTCTCAGAAATGTTCTTCCAAGTAAAGTGACATTTGTAGGACACTTGAGATTTCAAAACAAAACAATTCGTGTATTTTTAATGATGATATTTATCTATTATGTTCTTCATTATTAACCATTCAGTTACTATTTCTCTTCCTTTATGTGCAAATAACCTATGATGAGTTGGTGTCTGTTTATCATAGTTAAGGACCAGATGCCAACTAACTTCTGAAGTTCAGAAGGATAATTAGTAAATTCTTAATCACCATTTTTACTTACATGTGTGTTGGTCAAGGTTGATTATGTACATAAGGCTAATGCTTTGATTAAAACTATTAATGGATAAACGTGTTGGCCAAGCCTTGTTGCCTTATTTATTTGAGTGTATAACTTGCCATTAATTCATATAGAGGTAATATTTTTAAAATGACAGTATGTCATTATGAAATGGTAGAGGTTACTTTCATTGCTTTGGCCTTCTCTTTAGTGACAGAAACCTTTATTAGAGTACTATGTCTCCCTACTAGAGTGTGACTTTCTTAGAGCTAGGAATTACATTTTATTTATTTTGAATCCCTAGAAATCTTCATTGTATACAGTAGGTGTTTAATTGTTGACTTAGTTAAATAATGCATGAAAACTGTACCTTTTCTGTTTTATGGTGTATTCTTTGTTAAATATATTTTAAAATTATTACATTACTGTAAATATACAACACTAGGTAAAAAGGAATCTTTATTATGGTAAAATTCAAGAAGTTCAGTTGATAGCTCAGAATCACAGAAGCTGTTATTATCATAAATTCTTCAGGGAATAACGAATCATTATATTAATTATTCCAGAGTTCAGCAAACCTTTTCTGTAAAAGCCCACATATTTTACACTTTGTAAGCCAAGAAGCAAAAATGAATTATTACTGGCGATTTGTAAGGCACGCTGAGAGGGTTACTTATGGTCTCCATGGCAACTCCTTAACTCTTCCATTATAGTTGAAAGCATCCATGGATAATATATAAGTGAACGGGCGTGGGTGTCTTCCAATAAAACTTTGTTTACCGACACAGAACATTGATTTTCATATATTTTTTACTTGTACCCAAATATTCCTCTTTTTATTTTCCCCCAACCTTTTAAAAATGTAAGAAAACATTCTGAGCTTGCAGGCTGTGCAGAAACAGGTGGTGGATCAGATTTGGTCCCTGGGCCATTGCTTGCTAACCCTTACATTATTTCTTGTAAGCCAAAAGATTTTTTTGTACACAGTAGGAGACAACACGTGTTATCAAAAACTTCTCTAATTAAAAAGAAAGATAGGAAATATTTTATCTGTTACCTTCTAACAAGCCACTGGTTCTACAGTTTTACATTGCCAATGACATTTGTAAGCATAGTATGTATACAATAATTGTTTTTTGAACTTATTTTTTATCCTCAAAACATTTGATTCAATAAACTTAAAATGTTTTAATTCAGTAATATAGTAGAAGAGATGTAGTATTTCACTAAGGATTAGGAAGAAATAAAATTCTTAAATAGAAAAAATGTGTACTTTACTAATGTCTTACATACTTAAACTATCATTCTTAGTCTTTTGTTTTTGTTTTCTTTAACTACAGATGTTATAGTTTGTTCCTTTGCCTTGAAAAGAAATGTAAATACACATTTTTCTTTTTTAAAAAAAATTTATTTGTTTAACTTATTTATTTTTGGCTGCGTTGGGTCTTTGTTACTGCACGCAGGCTTTCTCTAGTTGCGGCGAGCGAGGGCTACTCTTCGTTGTGGTGCGTGGGCTTCTCATTGTGGTGGCTTCTCTTGTTGTGGAGGACGGGCTCTAGGCGTGTGGGCTTCAGTAGTTGTGGCTCGCGGGCTCTAGAGCGCAGGCTCAGTAGCTGTGGAGCACGGGCTTAGTTGCTCCGCAGCATGTGGGATCTTCCTGGACCAGGGATCGAACCCGTGTCCCCTGCATTGGCAGGTGGATTCTTAACCCCTGTACCACCAGGGAAGCCCCAAGACACATTTTCCTAGTAGAATTATTTTGGCTGTGTAACTCGGGTTCAGAAATTTTTTGTTTGAGTCTTCACATCTTTTTCTTAGATAATGGATATTGCCTTCAGATTTTACTTTGTGATTTGACTATTTCTGTTATGAATGAGAAGGACCTCTCATGGGAGGAAAAAAAAGGTTTTAGGGGTATAACACTAATAGTAATGAAAAATTGTGATAAACTGCTCTGTTAAATTTTACTATTTTTAGAAACAGAGTGATAGTTTTGATGGCAGAAATCAGACATTGCTATATGATAAAGAAAACAAGGTGGTATACTATACAGGTAAGCAGGTAAGTTTGGGGATGGCTTCTCTAAGTCAGATGAAAAAAATGTGGCCTGATCAAGAGAGAAAATAGCCCAACTACTATCTGAAAGGGTCAATTTTCATTAAATTTTTCTTCAGTACCTAGTGTTACATATTTAAAGAGACGTATTTAGATAAATGTTCTTTGTAAAGTATGATGAAGGAAGGACAGAAAGCCCTGTCATATTGGGCAAGCTGACTATAGCTCACTATCTGCAAGAGCTTTGTCATTAGAGTGGTCCAAGGATTATCAGGCTGCCCTGGCATAGCTTGGAGCTTCCTGTCCCTGGAAGTGTTTCACTCCAGATTAGAAGCACACGTCAGGATGAGTTATCTCCATGAATAAGGTAAGGCTTGATGATATGTAAAGTGCTCTGTGTTTGCCGTATTCATGGTGCCTAATGGAAGAATGTAGTATATCTTTCCCCATCCTCTCTATCCAAGTCCAGCTTATTTCTTTGATGAAATCCACCTGACTAGGATTGATCCTTCCCTGTTGTAAAATCAGTAGCCACTGGTATTTTCTATGCCAGTCATTTGGCAGTGGTGAATATTCTGTCTTTTTATTAGCTGTATGTCTTCATTTCCTATATTCCCAGTTAGATTGTAAACTTTGTGAGAATAGGAGTCATGTTACCCAATTCCTTCCTTAAGCATAGTACAACCGTACAATTTTAGGCCTGAAAAGATCACAGAAACTATCCAGTTCCATAATCTCCCCACTTCCTTCCCTCTCCCTCTTTTCATGATACATCAGTTGTGGCTCAGAGAAGGTTAATAAAATAGTCACCCAATGACAGGATGGATGCTAAAATTTAGGACTTTTGAGCTCAAGTGCTCTTTCTCCTAGTTGATGCCTAAGTGCTCAAGAATTAGTTTCTAAGTTGAAGTAAAAATGTGATAGAACAAACAGAACTTAACGTTACAAACAAATTTTCAACAATATCTATTCCTTATATATTTTTTCTAGCTTTATTGACATGTAATTGACATGTAACATTGTATAAGTTTAATATGTGCAGTGTGTTGATTTGATACACTTACGTATTGCAAAATGATTCTGACTGTAGGGTTAGGTAACACCTCCATCACGTCACATAGTTACCAATTTTTTTTTCTTTTTGTGGTGAGAACATTTAGGATCTACTCATGTAGCAATTTTTAAATATGATACAGTATTATCGGCTATAATCACCATGCTATCCAGTAGATTCCCAGAATTTATTCATCTTATAGCCGGAAGTATGTACCCTTTGTCCATCTCCCCATTTCCTGGCACCACCCCTCTCTATTCCTTATATTGAAGGTTATCAGTATAAAGCCAGAAAATTAAGAATAAGTTACACCGTAGGATTACTCTTAACAGCATTGGAAACTAGATTAGATTGTCTCATAATGATGAGTTTCAGTCTCAGGGACTCTGTATGGCTATGTTTAAATGATGGTGACTTTCCAAACCATCTGGATACATTCCCTTCGGATAACTCTGTTATAAACAGAACTGCTGTATTACATACTTGACAGCATGTGGATTTGTTTTGTATTCCTCATTTTTTTGGTCCCATATTTACCAGGAAGCCAGTGGGTATTTAGACACTGGTCTTTGTCTTACATTAACAGATCAAGGGATAATTGAGAGATTTATCACAAGCTGCCTAATGCTGCACTCACCCAATTTTATTTTTTATTTTAATTTTTTTTACTCTACAAAGTACTTTAACAAATATAATCACATTTATTACTTACAACAACCTTCTGAGTTATTGTTATTATTCCTTTTGCAGATGATGGAATGCTTAAGGTCACATTGTTTTTAAATAAAGGAACCAGAGCTTTAACCTGACTATCATGATTTTCGATTTTCTCCATCCCACCATACTGCATTCTGTGTTATGTTAGTTTTGTGTTAAAGCTCTAATTATGAACTATTGTAAGCCTTAGGAGCAAAACCAGAGTGAAAGAAATGGAAATATGTATGATAAGATTTCTATCACTAATACTAAAGCACTACTATAGGCAAAGCTTTAAATTATTTAATTAGGATTCCTTCTGTTCTCATACAGGTGGTGCATCATGTCTTACACGTCTCTGCTTCATATATTCAAATCTAAAAAAGGCTGGCAGGGAGGGTCGGGGGAGGGTGGGTTTTTCATATCAAATATTTCTGAGCTGATGCTGCCACAACTCTGTGAAAATAAAGCTGATTGAAATGGAATTTGCATGGAGTTAAGCTAACTTTTGAAATCTAGATTCCACAACCTTGAAGTACTGAATATTAAAACATTAATTATTCAAGAGCCTTCAGCTTGGTTCTATCTTGTTTTCAAGCTGTTACTGGATGTGTTTTTTTTCTTGTAATTCTATAAATGTTTGCATTTATGGATTAAACCATTTTATAATGCAAAAGAATATATATGCAATAAAGAATAAAATCCTCTTTGGCTTCTTTGGCACCTGTTTTTTCTATTACGGGTATTTATTTGCCCTTAAAATTTATACCTGACATTAATAACATAGGCAAATAATTTAGAAATACTGTTTTTGAACAAATACTTGTCAAGTAAAAGCATTGAAACTATGTGTGACCAAATTTGGCAATTGTGGGAGCTATTTCAAGTTTTAATTAACATTTTGTTTTTGTTTTGATGCTATAGGAAAAGATTTATCAAGGCACTATTTATGCAAAGCTCTTTCATCAGGATCAGTTGAATTAGGAACAGGATTAAAAATACACTTTACAGCACTTTCTTTCCTACCCTCCTCCCCCATCATGGGTGGCAGTATTTTATTGAAATAACAGGGCCAACTCAGCATCTGAAGAGGCCCATGTGACTTGCTGGTTGATGTCCTGGGCCCTGTTTCATCCTTTTTTTCCCCTAATATTTATTTATTTATTTGACTGCCCTGGGTCTTTGTTGCGGCATGTGTGATCTTTTAGGTGTGGCACGCGTGGTCTTTTAGTTGTGGCGTGTGGAATTTGGTTTCCTGACCAGGGATCGAACCCAGGCCCCCTGCATTGGGAGCACGGAGTCTTAGCCACTGGACCACCAGGGAAGTCCCCCTGTTTCATCCTTCACAGCCGTTCATGGGCTCTTGGTGTTTCAAGTTTAGAGCGAAAGTTGGTAAGGTATGTTGTTTTGGTGCCTCAGAAGTCTTTTGTAATAGCAGGTGACTGTGGGTTTTCTTGTTTTCCATTTGTCCACGAGTCTATAGAACAGTACCCACTTAAACCTCAAGTATGCAGATCTTAAGGTGTGATATTGTCCAAATTTTAGAAATCTTTTAATTGCCTTCTGTGGCATGACCTGCTGCTGATTCTCCTTCTACGTCTCATACCATTTTTTAAAAAAAATTATCATTCACTAGTTTCTCTTTTTACCTGTTGAATGACAAGCATTCCACTGCCATGGCCTGACTTGCTGAGCCTTGCCATTTCCTCTGAGATCCAATCCCATATTTTCTACTTAATAAAAATCTTCATTTGCATGATCTGTTTTAACTTCAGATTCATCCAATACTTAAACTCTTGTCTTATCCTCAGTAGGATGTGCTGCTTCTCCATCTTTTCTATCTTTTTTCTTAGCATGGCAGTCTCCTGAGTCAGCCACACCAGAAGCGTCAGGGATGCCTCTGAATATTCCTTCTCTCTTGCCTTCTATATGCCCTGCTTATGCTGCTTTTGAAATATCTCTTTAACTCTGTTCTTTTCGTTTTATATATTTTTTGCCTCTGGCCTAGTTAAGTCTTTTTATCTTGCCTACTTGGCTCTAACTAATCTTTTTGCCTCTCTTTCCCTGGAGATATATATATATATATATATATATATATATATATATATATATAAAATTTTTTAAAAATTAATTAATTTATTTTGGCTGCTTAGGTTCTTCGTTGCTGTGCGTGGCTTTCTCTAGTTGCAGTGAGTGGGAGCTACTCTTTGTTGTGGTGAGCGGGCTTCTCATTGTGGTGGCTTCTCTTGTTGCAGAGCATGGGCTCTAGGCACGTGGGCTCAGTAGTTGTGGCTCGTGGGCTCTAGAGCACAGGCTCAGTAGTTGTGGTACATGGGCTTAGTTGCTCCACGGCATGTGGGATCTTCCCAGACCAGGGCTCGAACCTGTGTCCCCTGCATTGGCAGGTGGATTCTTAACCACTGCACCACCAGGGAAGCCCTAGAAATATATTTTTAAAATAACAATCTGATCATTTGTATCCCCTGCTTTAAATGTTGATTTCCTACTGCCTGTTGTATAAAATCAGGGTTTTAAAATATAGCATTTGAGGACTCTGCAGGCCTCATCCCATGCTGCTTTCCTGGAACTGGATGACTGCTTGGATAGACTGTAACTTGAGGGGTGTAACCATTTTCTTAGCACCTTGCATAGTAACCAGCAAGTTGCAGGGATTCAATCAATGCATGCTTTCTCTCTTTTACATTGTTGCATTGTCACCTGCATTTTGCTTTTCTGCCTTCACATTATTGCATTGTCAGTGTGTTTCTTCACACTTCCAAAGCTTGATGATATCTGAAGCATTGTTGCTATGACAGTAGCAAACAAAGGTAGGCAGGGCAAGTAAGTCCTCTGGATACGGAATTATTTTTGACAGGCTAAGGTATTTTTGAGCCAATTTGTAAAGCTGCCCGTGTATATGAGAATACACAAGGAGAGGTTGTCAAAGCCAGTGTGACAAATCAGCAAAGCCTGGTTATGGCTGCTGCTGCTGTGTGTGTGTGTGTGTGTGTGTGTGTGTAAATGTGTAAGCAAGGAGGTGGAAATCATTGTGTTCCTTTGGATCCTAAGGTAGTGTGCTTCTATCTTGAAGTCATTCTGACTTGATAGAGGAAATTTAGCTTTGAATACTAATTATCAGCAGTAGTTGAGTGGGCTTCTGCTTTGTCAACACTGCTGGGTTTGATAATTAGAGAATTACAGGGATGTGATCAGATTTTGGAATTCCATTCCTGGAAGATATCTATGTGTTTGCTAATGGTTGTCAGGCAGGTTTCTAGCTTTTCTTTAGAGCAATTGCTAAACATAAGTTTTCTATGCTGAAAATATTTTCCTCATATCAGTGATGATTGGATGATCTTTGTCACTTCTTACCTCCTCAAAGTCACTAAAGAGAAGCTTGCAAAGTCCTTTGCATTTTGTGGAAGCAAGGCATTATGCTCTATAGTTATAGTTAGAACTCTTTCAGCTTATTAGAGTAGAAGGGTATTTTCTACATGGCAAGGAGTGTTTAGACTTAGATGATCTTGGTATTTAAAAGTTCTTTTGAAAACAACTTCATGTTTTCAATTACAAAATAATACAGTGGCTCAGAGAGTGTGATAGTTCACATATATAGTAATAGTTATCAGCATTAGTTGAGTAGGATTCAGAGTACTCTAAACTCTTGCCATTTATCATTTCCCCTAACAGTCAAGATTCCTTTCCTAATTCCAACCTTTGCATGTACAACTCTTTTCATTCTTCCTGGCAAATTCCTTTTCATTCTTCAAGATTCACTTCAAATGCCCCCTTTTCTAGGAAGTCTTTCTCAACTTCCTTGGACATGGCCCATTATGACAGGAATGAGAAAGTTGAAGTATAAAATATAAGTGGATTAAAAAAATAAGAGCAGTCATGTCTATCATTTTATCCCTCCAGCCAGGAGGGATTAAACAATATATATATGTATAATATATTTTTTGGCCACGCTGCGCAGCTTGTGGGATCTTAGTTCCCCCACCAGGGATCAAACCCAGACCATGGCAGTGAAAGTACTGAGTCCCAACCACTGGACTGCCAGGGAATTCCGAACCTTAAATAATTTTGAACAATTAAAAATACTTACTGATTTTAGAAATAACTTCGATGTTCTATTATATTAGTATAGAATGAATGCTTTAACATTTTTTAGTGTAATTAAGCTTTTAAAATGTTAGGCAAGGAAGTAATTTTACATTTTTGTAGATGAATGCCAGTTTGGGTGCTTTTTTGATGTTGTTTTTAGAATGTTGACGTTGCAGTCCTTTCCATCTTTATTTTCAGTGTCAGCAGAATCCCAAGTATAAGAAAATGTGATTAATTCTTTCACATTGAAGTCATTTGATCGTTCTTTGCCTAACAGCTGCTTTTTATTCAGTACATTGAACATAAAATTCTAGAGTGCCTTTGTGCAATCATAAATTTTAAATGTGAACCATTCTTCCTCTGAAGTATCATATGCTATTGTTGTTTTGATTTGTCAGTTTGGTAGGCTGTTTTGCTGGAGACTGCTATTGTAGTTGGTTAGGAGGGCATTCTTCTGGGACTAACCCCTTTCCCCAGCTTTGTATGTCACTGTGGTATTTAGTGTTATGTACTGACAATAACGAAGTGGGGAAAAATTGGTTTGACTTGTCATTCCTAAGCTCCTTTTATTTTTAGAAAATATTGGAGAAGTGGAGAGGTAGGGTCAAAACAAAGCCGTGGGATTCTTACTTGAATATTTTGGGTCGGAAAGAGCCAGCTTAGTAAATTTCAGCTCCACAAATGTATACTGTCTCTGTGGAAAAAGAAGGGTAATTAACACTTCGTTTCTGACTTGTCTGGTAGGAGACATAAAAGAAATATACAAATAACTTAAATATAATTATATTGAAAGTTCCCTGAAAGCAGGACTATGCCTTAATCTTCTTTTTAAAGCATTTTACATGCCAAACTCCGTACGTTGTAGTTTCTCAGAATATTCTGCAGACTGAACTAACGGTAGTAGTCCTGAGATGGAGATCAGGTGCGGGGGGATCATTTATTTGATTCAGGCCTTTAATGAAAGGTGTTGCAGGTGGAAGAGTCAGTGCTGACTTCCTAGAATTTAGCAGCCTCTGTTGCATATAGGTCAGTGCAGACCCCAGAACTGTGAACTAGACTGCTGTGGCTCTGGATGCCAGAGGAGGAAGCAATCCAAGGAGATTTTTGCTTCTGGTTTAAGTTTAATGAATCTGACTATTTTTGGTTAGGAGCAGTTGCTTTAACATTTTCCTTGAAACTTATACCTGAGGCTGTTCCAGTGAGTCTCACTTCCCCTATGTGAGCCCTCCATGTGCCACTTGCTCTTCCTGATCCTGGTGGAATCCCCTAATTCATGACAGGCACGTTCTCAAGTGGGAAATTTGGCTGTAGACTTTTGTTTATTTTGCTTTTTGTTTTTCAAAATAAACTGAGAAGCATCTTTTAAAAGACGTGACGAGAAAGAGTAACCTAGGTGTCTCAGGAGCCTTGATGATCTCAAGTTGTTTGGTATCCATGAGAGAAAACAGTTTCCAAAAGGAGATGGCCAACGTATATGGAAGTGCAGAGATGTTAAGGGGGGATAAATTCAGCATTCAGTTTAGCAATTAGAAATTCACTGGTGGGACTTCCCTCATGGTGCAGTGGTTAAGAATCCGCCTGCCAATGCAGGGGACACGGGTTCGAGCCCTGGTCCAGGAAGATGCCACATGCCGGGGAGCAACTAAGCCCCTGCACCACAACCAACTACTGAGCCTGTGCTCTAGAGCCCACGTGCCACAACTACTGAAGCCTGTGCTCCTTAGAGCCTGCGAGCCATGACTACTGAGCCCACGCGCTGCAACTACTGAAGCCCGCACGCTCTAGGGCCTGCGTTCCGCAATTACTGAGCCTGCATGCTGCGACTACTGAAGCCTGCGCGCCTAGAGCTCGTGCTCTGCAACAAGAGAAGCCACCACAATGAGAAGCCTGCACACCGCAGCAAAGAGTAGCCCCCGCTCGCCGCAACTGGAGAAAGCCCACGTGCAGCAATGAAGACCCAACACAGCCAAAAAAAAATTAAAAAAAAAAATTAAATAAGAAAATAAAAAAGAGTAAAAAAAAAATCCATTGGTCTGTCTTAGATTTGAATGGATCTTTAAAAAAAAAAAGAAATTCACTGGTGCTATCTTTATATTTTATGCGGATTCATAGTGTGAAGGCTTTTGTTTTTTTACTTCGGAATAGTAGTTGAGTGATTAGGCTTTTGGTATTTTTACCAAAATGATAAGTTGTTTCTCAGGATGTATTGCTCCTAATGAAAAACTGAGTTATTCTTTCTCATTCTTAGAAGAAAATCCCTCGCCTCCCCTATATTTGAACTCAGGATTACTTCTAGCTAAATTGGTATGTTAATTCATTGGCCTGAAAATCAGCCAGTATGTTTTAAAGTATTTCATGAAGAGCTACAAGAGTCATGGTGATTTAGGATTTTACAAACTTTGGTGACCGTGTTATGTTCTGTAATGAAAGTATCCAGGATGAAGAAGGAAGTCAAAATGGTCTTATCTGAGCAGTCATTTGCTTTAGTCAATCCTTTGTAAAACACTGTTTTACAGTATTAACCCTAAAGGTGATGCACAAATTTAATTTGGGGATTACTTATACCTTACTAAATTGGTAGTGTAGGTTTATCTTTATGTATATGTGTGATCTCTTATTGTACTAAGGCACTAACTAAAGCGATTATCCATTAAAAAGCCATGTCCATTGAAAAGCCATGATGGTAGCGGCTCCATCATGCTGTTAAAGTAGTCACTTGCTGGCAGGTGTGTTGGAGATGTAAACCAAATTGTTCTATTTTGAATAGGGAGCTGCTTGAATGGCCATAAATGTTCATATTTGTATATAGAAAATATAGTTTTTTTCTTGAGCGTTAAGACAATAAAGTTTTTGAAAAAAATATTTTGAAGGAAAATAATGGCATAGGTAAAGTAAAGCTTGAAGGTGTATTCTCTTGCATGTTTTCAACGCAACGCAGAAATACATTTTGTGGTGCCATTGAGAAGGTTCCCAGAATCAGTGGTGTGAATACTTGGCTTACTTACCAAGTCTAGCTCTTTACAAGCTTGAAGGGAATGAGAACTTTAGTAACATGGTTTGTCATGGTTGAATGCTGCCATTAGGTATCAGGAGCATATTAAAGAGGAGGGTTGGGCTGTTAAATATCGTACTCACTTGTTAAGACAAGATAATAGTTGAAAAATCATAGGACAAACTAACCTTGTATACTTATTAAAGAAAGGGGCCTTAAAGTATTTTTGATTCCTTCATATTAGATTTTCTTTCTTCTTCTTCTTCTTCTTTTTTTTTTTTTTTTTTGATGTGGACCATTTTTAAAGTCTTTATTGAATTTGTTACAATATTGCTTCTGTTTTATGTTTTGGTCTTTTGGCCGCAAGGCATATGGGACCTTAGCTCCCCAACCAGGGATAGAACCTGCACCCCTGCATTGGAAGTCGAAGTCTTAACCACTGGACTGCCAAGGAAGTTCGTAGATTTCCTAATTAAAAATTCTGTGGTAGTTAATAAAAGTCAAACTTCAGTTAGAATTGTCCTTCAATACATATGACTATGGAAGCTTTTATGTTAATTTCAAATTATTTTTTCAAATGGTTTTATTTCCTTTATCATCCTTCTTTAATATTCATTTCTTAACATCTGTATGAGAAAGTAGCCCTTATATGCATATTATAAAATGGAGGCAGTCTGACTCGACCATTAAAATTTTTTTCTAATGTAATAAAGCTGTGAAATTACCATGACCCCTAGTATTTTATGTTAAAAGGGCGATTTGTGTTATGTTGGAGATAACAAGCCTCTTACGCTGAGGCTTGTACTGAAATGAGGTTTTCTATAATTCTATGAAATTGTTGTTTGAGTTTAACTTTTTTCTTGAGGCAATTTTGTATCTTATAAGATTTTAAAAACGAATGTGAAATGGAATCTTTAATCATTGTTTCAGTAAATGAAGTCTGTGCTCCTCAAAATGTGAGCTCTGAACCCTTTGGGACTCAGCAATTTTTGTGAGATTTACGACACTTCTCATAAAAGCTTGAAGCAACCTCAGGAAAAGTGAATTATAATGTTAGGAATAGATATACATTTGTAAAGTTATCCTTGTTTCTTACTCCAAATAATTGTATCAGAGTTCATTCCACACCACATCTTATGTGCGTATTGTAGAGATTCAGTGGTTCTGGGTTGAGCTGCAGCAAGGCTGTGCTCAGTGATGGAGCTCAGGAATATAATAATTTTCAACCAAGGTGAAAGTTTCATGTCTCATTAAGTAAACAATTAAGTCACAACCCACAGAGATTTATCAGTGGACTATTCCTATATTATTTCAGATATAAACTTATTAATTTGTACCCAAGGGCTCAAAAGCAACAGAGGCATTGACAGAACATTAAGTTCCATCTTTTTTTTTTTGTTGTTAGCTTCTGCTTTATAACAAAGTGAATCAGTTATACATATACATATGTTCCCATATCTCTTCCCTCTTGCATCTCCCTCCCTCCCACCCTCCCTATCCCACCCCTCTAGGTGCATTAAGTTCCATCTTGATGTCACAGGTCTCTACAGTGATCTTGCTGTAAAATAGTAGTATTTTCAAGATAATTATGACTGTGACTAACTATGAATGCTGGAGATGAAGAGAATATTCCCACTTCCAGCAGCATCGGTGGGTGGGTGGGTGGCCTTTAGGCTTTGGGCTGTGATTCACTTCATTTTGAGGGTGAAGGAAAAAATCTTTATGATACTTTTTTCCTCACTGATTTTTTCTGCTTATGTGTTCATTGAAGTCTTTTTTTAAAATCACATTTTCAGTTTTCTGTTGCTTGTCATTTACTAATATTCAGAGCAATGTATGATTTTATGGCATGTATGCACATTACAGGGGTATTTTTTCAAATTCATTATTTTTCTGTATGCTTTGAGCTAGTTTCTTTTTTTAACTGAAATATATTTCTACATGTACTATGGTTACCTCCATAGGAATTTTTTCAAATTTATTTTGCTTTGTACAGATTTTTACTACTGTATTTCTTTTGTATATGTGGCCTATAGGAATTCATTCAAATGTATTTTATATTATGTCCTGTTTTGTTAGTTGCTAGTTTCATCTGAAATATAGTACCATTATTTAATACTATATGTGTGATATAGGATTTTATTTACCAGTAAGATTATTATGCTTTTTTCCATGCTAAGTATCTGTTGATCTAAAATACTTAAAAAATAACTTTGTGGTGCTATATTTTATTTTTAGGTTAGTAGACTGTCATTGCATATCCTGAACTTGATATTTCCAACTGGATTCTAGTCTACAGTATATGAACCAAACAATTACTTTCCTCCTACAAAATCACTTTAAAATCACTCTCAAACATTTTATAAATTGTTTGCCCTAGTTCCTTACATCTTTGAAATTCTTCAGAGAAACAACCAACTATCTGTATGCGTGTGTGTGTGTGTGTGTGTGTGTGTGTGTGTGTGTGTATTTGAAGGGGAGGGGGGAGGAGGGGAGAGAGGAAGAGAGAGGGAGGGAGATGGATGTGGCTGCACTGGGTTATTTCCCACGTGACAACAATTTGCTTGAGCTGGGCAGCAGCTACTACTTTTAGTGAAGTGTGAGCACTCCAGTTTGCTATACTCAGCCCACTCAGCTAACCCCAACCCATTCAGACTTAATCTGAACTTCAACTTGAGCTATAGATTTTTTTAAATCATTGTAACTGAAGTAGTCTTCTTGTTTCTTTTCCTTATTGCGTATGTAGTTCTTTCCATTTGGAACCTCTTTCCCTATTGAAAACATTCTTCAGTGATCAATTCCAATTCCATCTTTGCACGAAAACTCTTACAGTTTCATATGATTGAAAATCTGGCTTGATATTGAATGGAGCAAAAAAAGGATTTGTTTGCTATGAACTGAAAAATGCCTCCTCAAGCACTGCTAAATCCAGAGGCTCAAGAGCTGTCATTAGGATCTGGTATCTCTCCATTGCTAGACTCTCTTTCCATGAGATGCCTTCGTTCTCAGATAGGCTCTCCCCTTGTGGTGGCAAGACAGTGGTCGCAGGCTCTAAGTTTTCATCCTCTCAGCTGCAAATCCAGCATGAAAAAGAACTTGTGTTTTTGGTTGCTTAAGCAAAATTCCCAAGATTAGTGATGATTGTATCTAATTAGCATGGCTTGGGTCAGGAATGCATTTTTGAACCATTTTCTGTAACCAGGAGGATGTAGTGTTTTAGATTTGCTCAGCCTAGGTCACGTGCCCACCCCTGCAGTTAGCTCCAAGGGACCAAGGAGACAGATAAAGGGGAAGAGATGATTACCAGAGGAATATGGGGATGAATGCTGGATGACAAAAATGGTACTTACCTTCACCTTCCTTGCTTGTCCTATTGCAAATTCTGTGTCCCTCTGCTAAACTTCTCTGATACTGATGATCAGCAGCACATATAATATTCTGCTTTGTATTATAGTCATTTGTTTATTCAGTTATTTGCCAGACATTTATTTAGTGCCAGTGATTTTGCAGGCATTGTGCAAGGGGATGGGAATACAAAGATAAAAAAGACACATCAGTTGCCCTTGGGGAATTCACAATACAATATGTATCATTTGTTTCCCAACTGGATTGTAAAGCTTAGGGTGTATCAGAAATATTATTGTGTTCCCCTATAGCATGTTACAATATTTTCCACAAAATAGACTCTCGATAGATAGTATAAAGTTTGTGCATGCAGCTTATTAAAACGTAGTTTCATTACTTCAAACTTGCTAGGTGAATGAATCTCAATTTGTGACCATCTTGTTTGTACTCATACCTGAAAAGCATTCCCACTATACCTGTATGCTTCTCCCTTGGCCTGGCAAGAAGCATGCTATCTCTTTGACAGGCTCCTATGGAGCTTGGTAATTCTTGTATCACAGTTACTTGTTGGTTTATCTTGGCTCCTGTAGTAGAACTGGGTATTCCTGAGGGCAATGAATTGCTTAATACATGTCTGTTGATTTCATTCTGTTGAATGATGGAAATGTATGTGCTTTGATCGCGGGAAACAGTTTCAGTTCTTTTTTCACTATCTCTTTATAGTTTATTTGTTCATAAGACTTTGTCAAGATTTTCCCTCAAGTTCTCATTTATGTTTAACAGGCAGATTGGGTTTTGTTCTTCATTCAGTTTTTTATGTGTACATTTTGAACTGGTATTATTTTAATACCTGTCACGAAGTCAGGGTTGGTATTAATAATCAGAGAGGACTTACATCTTTGGAAAGCTACAACTATCTTTAGGATGGGTAACATTATAGAGTTAAAATGAATTCCACTGACTGGCTGGGTGTTATCCAATCTGAAGTTAACATCCCTCGTTTCTATTTTTTCTGCAATAAAATTCAGGCTTCTATTTCCTGAGGTCTTTGTAATTGCTAATGAAAAAAACTTGGTGTGCTTTGAGAAGGCTAAGAGCCCAGATCGAATATTGGCCATATGCCAGGCACTGTTCCTTGCATATATTATCTTTTAAATCTTCCCAACAATTTTATGAGGGTAATACTATTATTATCCCTGTATTGTAGGAGGTAAACTGAGGCTTGGAAAGATGAAGGAACCTGCCCAGGGTCACTGACAGAATTGGGCCCCTAAACCATGCATCTCTCATTGCAGAGCCCATGGTGTTAACACCTGGAAAGCACAGAGGCATTTAAAAACCCCAAATTCATACCTTGCCACATATTTCCCCCTCCCACCACCCTGAAGGTTGATAGCATCTTCGTGCTGGTAATATATTAAACATTTGCTGGACTACGTTTCTCACCAGTATTCCCAAGAAGACAATTTTGTGTATTTCTTTTCATCTCTTGTGTAATAACAGGGGTAGAATATAGTCAACACATTACCTTTCATATCTCTAAGTATCTTTAATCCTTTGACACAAACAAAAGTCATTGTAATATATGCAAATATGTATTTTTCAACTGTGGTAGTAAATTTCATCACTTATTTCAAACATTTATTCAAGTGTTTAAAAAACTTTTATGTGCATTATAAAAAAATTTAAAAAATCAATAAAAGTGCAGATCAGAAATTCAAGTGCCTCAGAAACCCTGCTTCTTAGAGACCACCATTTCCATCATTCAGCAGACTGCTGTTGGGTCTATGTCTGTATCTATATCTAATATATACACTCCTGCATGCATACCATATATAATTTTCTTTTAACGGTTATATACTATTCCATGATATGAAACATGGCAAAATGTAATTAACCAGTACCCTTTTGAGTTATGTCCATTTTTTTTTTCATTGCATGGAACATCAGTATACATATATCTTTATACAATACAGTTTTTTTTTTTTTTGCATAGGATAAGTGAATAGAAATGAATTTCCCGAGGCATGTTTTGCATTTTTATATATGTTGTCAAATTGTATTCCAGTATATATTGTATTAACTTATACCCCATCAACACTGTATGAGTGCACTGTTTTTTTACAGCCTTGCTAGCATGAGTTATTATCATTCTTTTTAATCCTTGTTCATCTTATAAATGCTGTAAATAATATCTCTTTGTAATTTTAATTTTAATTTTAATTTCTTATGTTATTTAGTTTTGTTGCATTTTAAATCTTGAAATTTTGCATGATAAAACCTTGAGACTGACTCTTTCTCTGTGAAATTGAGGCCATGACAATTCTAAGCAGACCTAGACATTTTCTCTGGCTTTTAAAAGTAGAAATGTTTCTTCCTTCTTTACATGGTAGAGTCTAATATACAGGTAATATTGTATATTCTTGATGGTCCAGTCATTGTCACAACATTATGATAGCTTTTTGAACAGCCTTATTTTAAAAGCCATTAGGTGCAGAATGTTTTAACCTGGTGGGGTATATCTTTTACCCTTAGAGCAAAACTTCCATATCATCTCTGATATTTTGTGAAAGAATACCTGGAACTAAATGTGGCAGCCCCTATGTGATATCTGAAATTGTACTGTAAACACAGGAGAACCCCTATAGTATTCTCAGCTTTCTTCTTTACATTCAAGGACTTTGAATTTAAATCAGCCCATTAGGCATTAGTTGAGTTTGTAAGCTTTACTATGCTTTTTGGTTATAGGAGAAAATTAATATTTAAAATTTTTTTCCATTTACTACCTTTGTAGTGCTTGATATTACTATGCAGTTATATTTTATCCCTCCCCCCACTTTTTGCCTGCAGTAATAGGTGCTAATTATTATATTTTACCTCTGTAAGCATGTTCTTGCCTTTTAGGAATACTTCTCTTAGAAGTTCCTTCCTATTTTTCTTTGACTTTTGACAAAACTGTCTCTGAACCTGCAGGTTTAAATAGACAAAGGAAAAAGCCTATGTTGTTTATTGTCTTTCCAGAAGAGGGTGTAGCAAGAGAGGAAAAGAGCAACTGTACTATCCTATTCCTCTTCATATTTGGCATCTCTTAAAAATTACAGATGACGGAATATTCATCATATTGAAAAACACTCCTACACTTGGAATTCATAAATAATATTGTCAATTAAATCCAAGATGTTCTGTTAACAGGAACCAAAAAGTAAATCTGTCTCCCTCTAAAATATGAAGATCATTGTCCTATGAGACAACGATGAATGGAGAAAACACATATTTAGGACTGAAATGGAAGTCTTGGAAGGAAAAATCTTTTAATTAAAAGCATTATTAATCTCAGGCAGATTCAGAGCATCCTTTAATTGTTGCAATGGATCTATGGCATTTACGCATCAGAAAAAATAAACTAAATTTTGACATTTGATGCATGAGAAAATATTCTTTTTTTTTGGCCAAGAAATTTATTTATACTGCCAGGATTTAAAAAAAAAAAAAAAAAAAAAAGGATGGATTGCTGCTTCCTAGTACAAGTCACTAATTTCAAGTTTTTGCCTTTAAAAACAAATCTGCGGGCTTCCCTGGTGGCGCAATGGTTAAGAATCCACCTGCCAATGCAGGGGACATGGGTTCGAGCCCTGGTCGGGGAAGATCCCACATGCCGCGGAGCAACTAAGCCCGTGTACCACAACTACTGAGCCTGCGCTCTAGAGCCCGTGCACCCCAACTACTGAAGCCCGCGCGCCTAGAGCCTGTGCTCCGCAACAAGAGAAGCCACCGTAATGAGAAGCCCACGCACCGCAATGAAGAGTAGCCCCCGCTCGCCGCAACTAGAGAAAGCCCGCATGCAGCAACGAAGACCCAACACAGACAAAAATAATAAATAAATTAAATAAATACATTTATAAAAACAAAAACAAATCTGCTATTGTTTCTTTCACATAAGAATGGTTATTATGTCATCCAGAAACACTAAGTTTTATTTGTTGAAGATTCTGATTTTAGTATTAAGCATGTAGAACATAGCAATGTTTGATGCATTGTTTCCATTTTCTCACTCTACCCTTTGAGGCTAGCTAGTTTCTGCCTCAGCTACTGTACTGAAAATGACTTCACTAATACAACCTAGTTACATCTGAAATGCAGATCCCAGTATGCCTTTTCTGTTGCTGTGTTCTGTTGAGCTCTTTGAGGCGTATGTTGTTGACTGCTCTCTTCTTGAAACCCTCCTCTCATGACTTTCAAGACACTTTTGTCACCTTGTTTTTTTAAAATTCTACTGACCTTTAAATATTTGGTCTCCCTCAAGGTTTATCCTTGTTTCTCTTTATTAGTCTCTTTTTCACAACGTTTCCCTAAGGGGTATCATCCTCTTTTCTACATTCAGTTATTGCTTATTCACCAGTGAGTGAATCTTCGTCAGTACTGCAGACAGCCCTCCTGAGTTCCAACCCTCTGTTAACAACTTCCGACTGTTTATCACATATCCCCACCTCATTATTCAGTCTTTCTAGAGCATGGATGATTATCTAGCACTTTCCCTCAAATTTGTACTCACTCGTATATTTCCTTTACCATTTAATGTTATTATCCTCCATCTAAGTTCCTCAACCTAGAAACCTTTGGTCTTAACCTTAATCTCCATAATCTTTAAGAGCAATAAGCAAAAGTATGTAATCTGTGCTAGCTATAGTTGTTATTTAAGTTGTTAATATTTTGTTTGAATTTAATAAAATTTAAGATATTAGATTTTATGAAGTTTTCTGAAATCTTAACTTGATTTTATTTTTTTAATTTTTAAGAATATTTATTTATTTACTTATTTATTTGACCGCCTCGGTCTTAGTTGCGGCATGCGGGATCTTTTTTTGCAGCGCAAGGGCTTATTTGCCCCGTGGCATGTGGGATCCTAGTTCCCTGACCAGGGATAGAACTCACGTCCCCTGCGTTGGAAGGCGGATTCTTAACCACTGGACCACCAGGGAATTCCCTAACTGTGATTTTTAAAAAGGTGTCTTTAGCCAGTCCTTTTCAGGAAGGCTGGAGACACGTTCTATAATTTTATATTGAAAGTAGAGAGAAAGCATGGCTTATATAGGAAATTTGATTACACATAGTTTTCAGGATTGTATTTCAGAAAACAAACTAGTTATTTTATATATGAATATTTATATTTGTAAAAATAGATGCTATTATATATGATATAAATATATATTATAATAGTATATATAATGTAAATATATATTACCAAATCTGCACTGACTATTGAAGTTAAGTAAAGATCTGGCCAATGAAGAAAAAAATTTAATTCTGCATGCTGGTATTTTCTTACAAAACCAGTTTATTGTTGAAGCAGAGGGAGTGCAATTTTTATTCTGGTTGTCTTTGAGGACATTGAGCAGGCATATGCTGTTCTGTAAAATCGTTACAAATAGACAAGAAATGATTTGTTCACAGCTAAAGTTGTGGGGAAAATGTTATCATTTCTTGGATTGTTGTAGAAACAAGTATTAGAAAAGCTTTTACAGAAGAGAAAATCTATATGATTTTCATAGTCATGGCTGAGGCTTTGCTGATTGTGTGGAAATTGTCCTGTCTGCATAGGCAGTCTGTGTGTCCAGACTTCAAAATGGTCTAATTTTGAAGACCCTTCAAAAACGATAACTTCCTTCCTTTTTTTATTTAGAATCAATTTATTTTGAATATGTCCTTCTGACATTTTCTAAATAAAAGTAGAAGGTTAAATCATCCAAGGATGTCCTAGAGTTCAAAATATACCCCTTCCCCCAACATATACACGCACACATACACACAGAACAAAACACCAAAATGAAACCTTTGAGCTTTCTGTGAGAAATTTAGTCTTGGTAATTCATACTTCCTTTGAGGATTGATTTTGTTCTCCTTTTGATGAATTCTGACTTTCTTGTTCCATGGCTGTCATCTCAGTTGTTTAATGATTTATTTTTCTTACTCATAGAATTGAGTTTTCCAGATAATATAGCTATACCTTGTATTGGTGTCAAGGTCAAAATCTTTTAATTTTATTGATGGAACTGTTACTGTAACCTGAGGATCTCTTGCTGTATATTTAAATCATGTCGTATTGCCTAAAAATGGTCATATCTTGGCTTTTGGTCCAGCAGATACTTTCATTAAATTCCTTTGCTACATCTAGTTTACTTTTCCTTGAGAGAAATATAACGGAATAATACCAGCATCATGATTGCAAATAGATTGTTACCATGGCAACCCGACAGTTTTTAATATTAGAATTTTCTTGTTAAAGCAAAACTTATGACATTGGGGACCTTTCCCTGACTATAAAAACTTTATGGTGTCTCTTCTAGTTGGCATTACTCTGTGTCGGGTGAGAAAACTGTTATTCTTTAACAAGAAAACAGTTAAACACTTTCTTTGCTCATTAACCCCTCAGCTACTATGTTAGGAAGACCTATGCTTTCTCAGCTGTAGTCCCATTCTTTGGTGTAGGGTTTTTCATAATTAGGTGCCAGTGAGATTTGTAAGAGACAATAAGTAAAGAGAATCACAGTTTCATACTTGATACCAAAGAACTTTGCCACTGACTAACTGCATGAGTGGTCTTGGGAAAATTGCTTAGATTCCCCGGTGCTGGTTTTAAAAATTATACGTGGGAATATTAATCCCTGTCTTATTTGTCTTATGTGAAGTAATACATAAAATATTACTGCCTTTTATTTATAGCAGGGGTCGCCAACCCCCAGGCTGCCGACGGGTACCGGTCCGTGGCCTGTTAGGAACTGGGCCGCACGGCCGGAGGCGAGCAGCAGGCGGGCGAGTGAAGCTTCATCTGCCGCTCCCCATGACTCCCCATCGCTCGCATTACCGCCTGAACCATCCTTCCCCCCCCAACACACACCCACCCGCCATCTGTGGAAAAATTGTCTTCCGTGAAACTGGTCCCTGGTGCCAAAAAGGTTGGGGACCGCTGATTAATAGTGAATATAGGGATAACTAATATGTTTACACCATATTGGGTTTATGTATTATCTCATTTAACTCCCACAATAACCCTGTGAAATAGATGTATTACGCTCAATTTATATACGAAGACATTTATAAGCAGAGAGCTTAATTGGTTGGCACATAGATCTCACAACTATTAAATATCTAGGTGGATTTGGAAGAAAGAAAGAGTACTCCTTCTAGTTCCATTGCTTTCCCTGCTAATTCATGTGCCTACCATGGTAGCTGGCATATAGTTGACACTGGATATTTGTTGAATAAGTGAACAAAGCTGAGCTGAATGCTTCTTGGAAATGTAAGACTCAGTAAGACTGACCACTTGTAGGTAATTTCTTGAAGGAAATTAGAAATTAGTAATTCTTCAACAGTGCAGGCCCTATTTGTTTCTATATGTTTCTTTATAATCTCTCATTCATTAGGCCTTCATCAGACCTTGTGAGTGGTACTATGTGTCAGGGACTTAGGTATGCAGAGATGAGTAAGACAGCCTCTGTAGCCAGTGGTCTGGTTGATAATTTGGGTAGTCAGACCCTTTGGAGGGCACATGAACTCCTTCAAGTGTATATGATATTTCCATCAAGACAACTTTGTTATTAAGGCCTAGAGACTGGTCCTTTCTTTGACCTTTTATTAGTATTTAAAAATAACAAGAAATATATGACTCTGAAGTTCTGAATAAATACAGTTTGACATAGACTTCTCAGGTGTTACAGCCATTATGCCAGCTGCGGAGTTCAAGCCAAATTATTATTTGTTCATCTTACAATCTTTTTTCTTTTTTTAAACTTCCTTTATTAAAAGGAATTATAAGAATTAAGCAATGACATATTTTACAGGTGAACATCATAGCTTGTATCTACAAGAAGTATAAAAAAGATGCCCATGTTTTAATTCCTCTATTGCTACTTAACAGTTGTGAATATCAGCTCTAGGCCCTAAAAATCAAGATGAAGAATGAAATACTAAGGAAAAGCAACTTCTTCTTCATCACTGGGTATCATCTTACATTCTTTGAAAGCCATTTATTGAGTGCCTGCTATGCTAGCCGATAAACTATTGGTTCATTTCCTCAAATATGAAGTCACAGTACTGTCTACTATTCATAGGAGACTCTTGCCCTTAGAGCACATGGGAAGGGCATTACACTCAGGCTGTAGGTGCCTGGGAAGGCTCTGGGAGGGTCTTTGCAGCTAGATAAATTGGGGACAAAAGTTATGAGGCAGAGAAGCAGCATATACCAAGGCACAGATATACAAGATGTTGCTTGCGGGAAGCTGGCAAGCAATTTGGTATGTGCAGGAGGCAGGGACTTGGTTAGAAATGAGGCTAACGATAGGCTGGAGCCAAGGATTGGGCCTTATCTTGAGGGAGACCCATTTACACATTCTTAAGTTGACAAGGGACATGGGATTTGGTGAGTGAGATGTGCACTTCAGAAAGCTCTTTCTTTCTCCGCTTGGAGGATGTTTGGAAGGAGAGTAAAACAGACCAGGAGACTGCTGCAGTCATCAGGTCAAGAAATGATGTGGTCCTGAAGGTCTGGACAGTTGCAAGAGGCAAGGAGAGCCAGCAAGCAGTGGAGCACCTGCCTCCCTCTTCAGCTCAGTCTTCTCTGCTCACTTATACTTTCCGTCTCAGCTCTCCTGCATCCCATGCAGTTCCAGAGTGCACCATGCTTCTTTGTTTCTCTCTGCCTTTACAGGTGTCATGCTATTGGTTTTTGGTGCCTTCCTCTCAGAACTTTAACCTGACCGATTTGTGTTTATGCCACAAATCTGTTCAAGCATCCACTGCTTTGTGAAGCTTTTCCCAGTTTACCCAAGAGGAACTCATGTTTCTACCTTTGGGCTCCCCCTATGTCATATACATACCTCTTTTGCTGTACTTCTATTCATTCATTTGACAACTATTTATTTCACACTACTATGTGCCAAGCACTGTTCTAAACAATGGGGAAATCAGTCAGTCCAAGCTTCTGAATTAATGAAGCTATCTAAGTTTAAAAAAAAAAGCAGGATTTTGAGCAGAGAAATGATTTGATCTAATGTCTCTTTTAAAAGGGTCACTTTAAAAGGGTCACTCTGGTCAGAAAGAGAAAAACAAATATCGTATATTAATGCATATATGTGGAACCTAGAAAAATGGTACAGATGAACCGGTTTGCAGGGCAGAAATAGAGACACAGATGTAGAGAACAAACGTATGGACACCAAGGGGGGAAAGTGGCGGGGGGGGGGAGTGGTGTGTTGAATTGGGAGATTGGGATTGACATATATACACTAATATGTATAAAATGGATAACTAATAAGAACCTGCTATATAAAAAATAAAATTCAAAAATTCAAAAAAAATTTAAAAAATAAAAAATAAAAGGGTAAAAAAAAAAAAAGAAATGATGTGGTCCTGTACTCTGGCAGTAGTAGCCATGGCTGTGCGAAGGGAAGAGGGAAGTAATGAGAACATTTGAAGAAGGTAGAGTTGCTAGCGCTTGGGGACTGCCCACTGTGGACGTATTAGAAAGAAAGAAAGAAGTCAGAGTGGATACTCATGTTTCTAACTCGGCAGACTTGAGGCGTGAGTGGTGGTACCTCAGAAAGACAGTACAGCCAGAGGAGTTGACAGTAGGGGAAGAGAGAAAGAGGAGAGGGAGTTGCATGTGTAGATCGTGAATTTCATTTTGGATGTGTTCAGTATGAGATGCTTGTGGGACATCCAGGTGGATGTATTCTTAAGGGATCTGGATATGTGCAACTGAATCTCAAGAGTGATTTGGATAGGAAATTCAGACTTGAGAATATAGTATATATTCTCAAAAAATAGAGAGATGATCGCTTATTCTGTGGAGGTAGAAATAATACAGGGAGAGGGTGGAAGCAATGAAGACAGGAACAGTATGGATGGAACCCTGTGGAACAGGAATATTTAAGAGGCTAATTGAAAAAAAAGAGAAGCCAGCAAAGGTGATTGACGGAGACGAAGAGTCAGAGGAAAACCTAGAGAGAAAGATGTCATAGAAACCAAGGGAGAAAAAACATGTCATGATTGAAGTTAACAGTTTCATGCTGTAGAGAAGTCAATTAAGATGAAGACTGAAAAGTGTTAATTGATTTCAATAGTAAAGAATCCTTTAGTGAGCTTTGCTAGAGCACCTCAGAGTCATGAGTGCTGGATCCTAAGAAATTGGGCTATGAATAAGAAAGAATAGGATGGGGGTTAGAAAGGTAATAGTAGTTTTTTGATTGGTTGGTTGTTTTAAAGAGTTTTGAACTTGGGGGCCAGTAAGGATGCATATTTTAAGGTAAGTGGAGGAGATGGTGATTAGTGATGAAGTGAGATTTCTGAGAAGGTGAGAGCAAAGGAATTAGCCTTGAGTCTTGGGATAGGCACTTCCCCTCTGAGACTGTTGTGGGTTGTCACTATGCAGGCTAGAAAACTTACTGGAGTGACCTCACCAGTTGGAGAGCCTTAAAATGCCCCATGTCCTCAAAAGTGGAAACACATGTGCATATGCCTATGTTATACTACTTGGAGGTCACGGTCCCCTAATTTTTTAATTCACCTTCCGATAATAGCTTAAAAAAATCACAGTTTAATAAAAAGTATACCTTGACCACACTTATATTAAAGTAGCCTTCTAGAAGCACCAGGTGCTCTAAGGTGCCAGCGAACCATTAAAAGTACATGGTAAGTGTAGAGGAGAGAGACGCGAATGATTTGTTGTGCAAACTGACAACCAGCACAGCTCAGAAGTGGCCTGCCAGTGCTGGGCCTCTCGATAAGGTTGCCTACGAGGTCGTGGGCCCACGACTGTCTTCAGGGGGTGATACGATATAGTTCAGGGATTCACAATCCCTTCCTGGTGAGGAGCTGCAAATTGGCCTCATGATTACCACCACGTGCAGAATAGTATCAAACGTGTTCTAGTTTGTCCGCAGTGCTTTCCTAGTACAGATGCGGTAAGAAAGACAGGCAATTACTCACCAAGTGTGGCAGCTGAATTGTTTTTCTTTGTAGTCCTCCTCGATTTCGTCTTCAGGTTTTCTCAACTCAGGCTTCAGTTTTCAATCTTAATACCTAACATCAACTAAAATTACTTTCTTGAAAATGGTTATCCATTGACTTCTTTCCTTCTGTTTTATCATATCCCCCCACCCCCACTCTCCCTGCCTGATCTCCCTCTGTCTTTGCTCAGCCCCTTATAAGGTTGCAGACTGCTGTTTGGGCCTGACCTTTTTACCCCCAAGTGATCTCAAGTAATAGGTTGACAATACCTGCTTGCAGTACTTTGTGTAAGGGAGACTTGTAATATGTCATACCGTTTACTGTGTCACATGGTTTATTATAGCACATACCTGCAAAAATTATATTGTACTGTGATGGAGTGACTAGTATGTTGGAGTAGATTTTTATTAGCAATATATTTGCCCATATAGTGATCATATCTTTTTAGTACGTGACAGTTATGGTAAGTTTAAGGTACAGACATATTGATTAGTTGTGGGAGGTAGTAATGACTCCTTTGCTACCTACCTGTATGATAATCAAATTCATTTTTTTCCCAAGACCAATATTTTCTTCTTTCTATTGTAATTAGCTTTCTCTTTCTGCAAGTTAACTCTGATAATAAATACTGAATACTTGGCATGTTTTCTCAAGTATGAAAATAAAAACTTAAACGTAATGTGTAAATTACAGCTGAACATAGGTACAGACATATGGTTATTAGTGTTGCTTAAATCATTGGGACTTCTTGTCAACACTGTTACACATGTTCCCAAAGGGCCTTCAAGTTGCTTCCTTTTCTGTCCCCTGTAAATAAAATAAATACACTTTAAAATGCATGAATTTCAAATTTGTTTTGCCCTTTATTTGGAGGTCCACATATAAACAGCAACAACTAGTACTGAGAAGTACACATGCACTGGGCTTGTTAGATGCCTCGCAGTCTCTAAACATTTGGTCTAGTGTTTCTGGCTAAAAGCCAGCAGCAAATTATACTTTCCGTGCAACTAAGTTCACTCTCTCACTTCTCAGAGCATGATCTGCAACATGTACTCATAAGACATCAAATTTGAATTGTAAATTTGTGTGTGAATATTATTTTACAAGTAGGCAGAAAAGAAACCAAAGGGGAACATCTTCCTAATTTGTTAGCAAGCTGTACACATAATTTGTAACTGATGCTCATCTTGACCATACAGTCAATATTCTGTAGTATATGGAAACACCAATAATTGTCAAATCTTTCTTTTCTTTTGATTAAAATCACTTTATTAACCTACATATTTTCTGTTGTGCTTAAAAGCTTGCTTAATTGTACCATCATAAGGCAAAAAATAGTCTTATTTTTTAAACAGGGGAAGTTAGTTATTTTATAAAGTGGAAAATTGCCTGTTTAAAAAGAAGTATATGACCTCAGATTTATTACTACTTTTCTTTCGACTGCTCTGTATTTGGTGATAGGGTAGTTGATGATGAAGATATCAGGGTGGTAAATTATGAAGATTGTGTGTCTAATTATGTGTGTTTACTTCAGAATAAAGCTAGATTCCCCCCCTCCCCGCCACCCCCCCCCCCCAGTCTGGGCAAGGGAAAAGATGGAGTGGGAAAAAAAAGAGAATACTATAGAGTTTTCTTTATTTTGTGAGGTGTGCGTGCTTTTGTTCCTTCTGTCTTGGTATTTGTGGTATTGCTTATTAATATTAGGAAAACTGAACTCCTGACACTTGAAAGAAAAGCAGTGGAATGAAGAATCACCAAATGGCTGTGGCCTTGACAGTGTATTGATGTATCTGAAACTCTCACCCTCTAAGTTAAAGTCAAAGTTAAGTCCTGAGGTTTCTTATAAGCCCGGTTTTAACATTAGACAAGCTTTTGTTTTTACAGGTGCACTTCATTTGTGAAGAAAATTCCTGTAGAAAAATCATACCTTTGGAGTTTATAATTTAAGAAATTAACCATATATTCTCTTTCTGGGAGCTTTTGCTCCCTCCCTTAAGCAGTTTCCTCTCTGCTCACATACCAATATAGTTAACTTTACTGTACTGCTTTTTCTTCTATAACTGGATCAATCACATAAGTTTTGAATATCATTCAAACATCCCCTTAAAGTATGGAAAAACGCACTTTTGGTCACCAAGGAGATGGCTTCTTTTAGATCAGTGTACTTGATTTTGCTAAGTTATCATTGTTTTCTCCCCATAGGCGCACACACCTATTGTGATAAATATACAGGTGATTCTCATCATCTGCATTGATAGTGTGGGAATTATTTTTAGCAGAGTGGCTCCCTATATTCATAATATTTACAAGTGGCCCCAACTGAGGGAGGCTTCCATGTAACTACTGACCTGGGTCACCCTCGATTATTGCTTTGAAATCCTGTTGGTGAGTCTGTGGCCACTACTAGAGGCCACGTAAAATCCCTTCCAACTACTAGCAGCTATGAATAATAGCACATTTACTGAGCATTTACTATGTGCTGTGCACTGTGCTAAGCACTTTACTTGAATTATCTTGTAAAATGTCCATTTGAGATCCGGGTCATTGGGTGGTAGATTCACAAACACTGTTAGATCTGCAAAGAAAATGTAGTATCAAAGTACAATTTTCAAAAAGTTAGAACTTGACTCATAGAAATACAGAAAGAAATATGTCAGTGATTTATTAACTTATTAACAAGGGAACCCGTAAAGGTTACTGCTGGCTCCAACATTAAAAAAAAAAAAAATATATATATATATATACACATACACACACACACACACACATATATCATGTCTATGTATACATATTGTATCTACATATATTGTATCTACATATACATATTGTATCTACATATATTGTATCTACATATACATATTGTATCTACATATACGTATTGTATCTACATATACTTATTATATCTACATATATACAAACATTTATATATATATATATATAATAAGATTTCTGGGTTGGAGACAAAACTGGTAACGTTCTACAGTCAGTAAAACTATAACTTTTAGGGTTATTATTTCTCTTGGACCCAAACCTACAAGTAACTTGCAGTTCCGCAGTGTCTGCACTCTAATGGAAGAGTACATGACAAAGTCAAATGCAGGGACATTCTTCTAGAGAATTAAATAAACCTTGGGTCAGCCTTAATAATGGTACCCCAATAGGACACTGAAAGAATGTGTGGCTCTCTCACCTTTTGCTCTTTTTCGATTTTTGGGTAATTTTAATAACAATGGCTTCTTTCTATTCTATAATTCCTCACTTGCCTCCACCTCAGCCTGGATGGGGTAGGGGTAGGGTGGAGGCATGCACACAACTAGGACAAACTTGGCAAGTCATGGTACTTCTGTTTCTTCTAGTTTCGTTTCTCTTGGGTAGCGCAGCTTCTTTCAGGTAAGCGCTCAACCCTTGGCATCTTCTCCTTCCTGTGTTCTCCGTGACTGTGGGAACGTGGCTGTCCTTTGGGCCTATTGGTTTCTGCTCCCGGTGGTTTACATAGTCTGGTCCCTGACTGGCCTTGGCCCCTGTTCTCGTGATCTCTCCACTCTGGCCCCAGTCTCCTACTTGCAGCCATCCTGCCCCAGTCTCCACATTCCTCCACAGGGTCACAAGATCCTCTGCACAGTCTACACACATGGCTGTAGGGGGCCAGGAGGGCACTGCCGGGTTTTCCTTCCTGTTCTGTGTTGGTCACAGTTTTGAATCAAATGGGAGGTTTCTCTTAGAGCTGTCATTCCAAAGCCAGGCTACATATCAGAGTCACCTGACGGTGCTTTAAATATATTATCAATGCCTGAGTGCCTCACCCCAGACCAATCAACACGGGTGGGGGTGGAGTCAGGCATGAGGTATGAGGTCACGGGGTGAGGGGGGGAAGCTGGGGCGAGGTGAGAGCGTGGCACGGATGTGTACACACTACCAAATGGAAAATAGCCAGCTAGTGGGAAGCAGCCGCAGAGCACAGGGAGATCAGCTCGGTGCTTTGCGATGACCTAGAGGGGTGGGATAGGGAGGGTGGGAGGGAGGCTCAAGAGGGAGGGGATATGGGGACGTGTGTATAAGTATGGCTGATTCACTTTGTTATACAGCAGAAACTAACACACCATTGTAAAGCAATTATACTCCAATAAAGATGTTAAAAAAAGAAGTTCCGAAGGCGGCCCAGGTGGTTCTAATGTGCAGCAATGCTCAGGGAATCAGGTCACCACCAGTGCTGAGGTTCTTGTGCCTTCTTCATCCCTAATTGTTAAAACTGAAGTTTAAAGAATTTAGAAAACACAGTCTCTCCTGACAAGACTTGGCTTTCAGTAACGTCTTGTGGTTGATTTAAAATCATGGTTTCTGGGTTTCAAAACTGATCATTTTGAGGCTTTCTCTTTGTATTCAGGTTTCAACAAACTTGAATATCCCTTAATATGCCCTTAATATTCAACAAACTTAAATATTCCAAAATGCAGGCAGGGTCAGGTCCAAGGAAACACAAAAAAGCAAAGCTAACTGAAGCAAAGAAAGTGGTAACTGAAGCAAAGATAGATTTAGTATAACTTGCTCAAAGTCACTTAGCAAGGGATGGAACTGGAATTTGAACCAGATCTTCCAGCCGTGTTTGGACGGGGAAGTAAGTTCTTCCGGTGTCCTGACTCAACAGATAGGATGCCAAATACATTTGTGGAAAATATAAACTATTATAAACTATTAGATTAGTGATTAGATCATAAGCTTGTAATGAAACTATAAAATGAAATCTTTAGCTCCTCTGACCTAACCATTACTCAAAATAGCATTTATCTGAGAAAAACATTTCTAAGTTAGAATACCTTTGGACTGTAAATATCAGACTTTTGGGGTTTGTCTTTATTAATATTTTCTTATTAATTAATATTCATGGAGTTCTAAAATGATTGTTGCTTTTTAAAATGTGATTTTATTATATTATGTCTTGGGATCAAGTATTTTCCAAAGATGTACCATTCCCCTTTTATAATGATGGTCAGTGGTAACAAATTTTCCCATTTGAATTTGTAATTCAAAAAGTCTGACTACCAAACATTTGAGAGGCAACAAATCTACTCTTTAGTCAACAAATATTGAGTGTCTGGTATGTGCCAGGCCGTCTGCTAGGTGCTGAATGTGCTGAGATGAACAGAAACAGTGTCTCCATATTCATAGTTATATTGGTACATTATTACTACGTACAAATTCCTATTTTTTCTATTCAACTCTCTATATAAGGAGTTGGTAGAAAACAAGCAGTAACAGTCTCAGATGTGAGTACAGAACTTGTATCGGTCTTGTGTTATACTCAAATTTACACTGAGTGAAAACTTGGGGAATTAATTTGTATGGCAAAATTTCAATCAATTTGGACTTCCCAAGATGGTGGAAAATACTTGTTTGTAAGAGGCATTGTTGGGGGCAGGTTGGTGATTTATGATGGTCAGGTTAAACAAACAAACAAAATGCATGCAAGTGTTAGAAGGCAAGGTTTTATTCCTATTCTTCATTAAGCTTTTTGTGGGGGAGAGACTTCACTTTAGAGTCAGAAACCCCAGATGATGGAAGATTTGCTCGCATTTCATGACATTGGGAGAATTCATCTTGTAGACCAGGTGACTCTTGGAATATGCTGCAGATGGCCAAAAGGAAGCTGAAAGACTTCTGAGTCTGCTGCTGTCTTTGTTCTGCATTTACAACACAATACCAGATGCTAGATGCAGAAGTACTGCAACATTTCCTTATTGGGAAATCTTAAGCTAACAGCTAAAGTATTGCTGATATGCAGCATCTGACAGCCTTATATGCCAGTGTGCAGCATGTTCACCAACACTCTTGATACTGTCTCTGAGGAAATGCTTAAGGCTGCACGTGACATGGAATGCACCTCTCTAGCAAAATTTCATTTCTAAGAAGTACATGTAGTCTTCTTCAAGAGTAATTTATGTTTAAAACAATTTTTCTACTGGTTGGTTTGCTATTTTATTTAAATATTGATGTGCTGAATTTAAATGCTTGACATTAATCTGATATAAACACCTCCTTTTGTTATTTTTTAATCAATTATTGGAAAATGGACTGTTGTGAATGGTGTATCTGAAGGTTGTGTATAGTTACAGTTGTCGTGGGGTCTGAAATCTGGAATGTGCTCTGGTCTTTGTTTATGACTGGATAGTGTGAAGAGTGGGAGATATAAACTCTAAAGATATGGCAAGCAGACAACCTTGTAGATTTCTGTGAGTGCTGTAAGCTTTATGTACAAATGATCTTGTGCTTTTGATCTTATAGGTGTGACCATTATATTTTTTTCTGGTCTCACAGAAGATGGTGTCATTTAGGGACCAGTGGGGCAGAATATTGCAATTTGGACCACATTGGTTAATTTGAGACCTCTAGTTACCAAAATAAGACATAATCATAAATATTATATATGAACAGGAGCTTCATTTATGTATGAGCAGAGGAACATTTCTTGAGGTGCTGATTATTGGCAAGAAGGGGAAAGGAAGGAAGGAGGGTAAAATAGACTCATTTAATACATTCAGAGCCCAGCTTAGCCAGAGTGAGGATTCAGAGGTCCTATCTCTTTGTTAAGATCGAGAGTCGAAGGCAAGACTTCAGGAGGGAAGTCATATAGCGGTTGTGATAATGGTTATAGCTTATGCTTATTGAACACTTATGTACCATGTAGTACGCTAAGCTCTTTGCATGTGATAGCTTGGTTTTACAAAGGTAATCTTACTGTATTTGATTTAGAAAAGTAGGGGACTTGCCCACGATTACAGTTGTGGAACTTCGATCTGAACCCAGGGCCCATAAGCTTGACCACTGCTTTGTATTTTCTGGGAGCTAATGTTCCCACAGTAAACTTTAGATTTTTACGGTGGCCATTGTTGAGAAGAACCCTACTTCCTCTGTCTCATGTTTTACTGTACCAGGGAAGGTGCAGGAAGAGGGGGTTAAATTCCAGTCTGTCCCTTTTAAGGAATGATTTTGCAGCAGTGGTTTGGTGTAGGGTAGGACAACATAGAAAGTATTGACAATACTGAGAATCTGGGGTTATTCATTCCTGTTTGGGGAGAGAGATTGCATCCTCGGTTTTACCTTAAATCATTAACAAGCACAACAAACCAGATTCATGTATAATATTTTCTACGTGGTTTTTGACTGTTCAGTTATTTTAGTCATGAATACATTTTTACCATTTTTCCCCATAACATATGTTGAAGCAGAAGTCTCATCTGCTAGAAGCAGTATTAAAAGTGCTTACATAACAATAATGTTGATGCACAAGATCATTTGTATCCAAACAAAGAAGTTTAACCACTGTACTTCATTTATCTTCATCTGTCTCTAAGTGACAAGAAAAGAGATGTTGAAAAATAAGGGGAGGTAGGAAAAGAAAACATACATTAACTTCTTGGGAACATAGTAGAATTTTTGAATCTCTACATTGTGTTTGTTTTCATGATTCTCTTTTCATGGTTTTCTTCTTTTCTTCTTTTCCCTTCTCTTAATAGGTTTCAGGTTCTGTTAAAGTCCAGCACCTGTGTATGTCATCATCTTTTGATGCTGGAGTCCTTTTTCTATTTGGTTTTTAACTGGATAGTGTTAAGCTCTGTTTCCATAACGTTCTGTTTAACTCATGTCTTGGGATTTTCTCCTTTTCTTGCCACAGTTGAGTATGGGTGTCTATGTTCAGGAATCAAAACTCTTTTTCTCCTCTTTTTTCCTCCACTACTTTCTCATACTATGAGCTTAAGCACAGGTCATGCTCATAGTATGCATTTAGAAGCCACATTTGTTCAATATTATCTCCATTCATGTATCATGCAGACATTTTTTTGAGTACATACTATATGCCAGGTACTGGAGATGTGCTAGGTTCTGGGGATACAAAAATGACAATGACATGATCCCCTATGCTTAAGATGCTCATTTTCTTGTAGAGAAGAAACATCTGTTTAAAACAAAAACATTGTAGTGTAGTATACAGTTTTCCTCATCTATGAACTAAGCATAAGCATAAATATAACTGTTTCATAGAGTTATCAAGTGAGGTAAATATGATAGTGTCTGGAAAACACCTAGCTGCAGTCCCTGGCACATAGGAGATCGTTAGTAAATGGCAGCCATTATTATTCATGAAGTACAATGGGTTCCTAAAGAAGAAGGAGATAAAATTTTCCTGGGCTTGTTCAGTAAAGAATCTTAAGTGAACTCAAGCCCATGAGGCAGGCTATACCACCAGCTCTATGGTAGCCCTACTTCCTTCTTACTTTTGTAGTATCCAATCATATGCTAGAATTTAATTCTCAAATGTATCTTTTTAATGACTGGTAAGTGCCTGTGAGTACCTGGAGGGCAGGTGCTGTACTTCTAAGTATCTCTGCTTTTCTGTGTTCTTCCAGAAATCTGTAATAAGTGTTTGTTAAATGAATGAATTTGTAGAATAAATCAGTAGGTTCTAGGAAACACTTCTATGGAACACTAGGGTGATTTTAATTGTTAGGTCTTTGCAAATAAAATAGCCAGACTGAAGCAGGCATCTTTCCACTTGAAATTGTGGGAGTAGCCCTTCTTTTCCTTTGTCATGTTTTTGATATGGGAATCTGATCAAATGCAGTTTCAACTATAGGATGCAGTTGGGTGTTGTCGTATCTGACAAATGCAGAAAAGATGAGGCCAGCAGGGGTCAGTTTAATACCAGCTTAAGTTGCAAATACAGTACTTTTTTACTTCTCTGTAAACTGGAATGAGAATAGAAACTGAAATGTACAGTCCAAATGTAAGCTTTTTAATACCAAGCTATAGTAGAGAATTGCCAAAAAATTAGGTAGGAATATTTAACCATTTTTAATGAATGATAAAGACTACTAGTGACACAAGATGAACGATGGAAAGTAGATGGTTTAGCTCTCTTTTTTCTGACATGGCAGCATAGGACTTTCAACCAAAGTTATTTTCCTCACTGACTGTTCTTTGTTGGCATATGCCGGAAAAAGCCTGGAAATATCATGTGCATTCCTTTGATCTTAGTTACTTGGTAGGCTTTATAATGTAATACTTTAATTTATGCCTATTTTTTTGCTAGCTGGCTATAACAATAAACCAGCACTACTCATAGCTTGCATATGAAATGTCAGTATTTCACAGTTATATTTATAGTAAGAAACTGTACGTGAAATAATGACTTCTGGACACGAAACTTAAAGTAGAATAACAAAGGAATATATACATATATAAATTAGCTGGAGGTTACCTTAGAGGATTTGAATGGCCTTTTCTTTGCAGCCAAGATGTATGGGTTGACATTTATAAGACTAGGCTCTCAAATGCTAAGAATACAATGTGTGCTAAAATTCAGAACCCTGCCTGCTAATCTTAGTTACTGAGAATAAGTACTCTTAGCAGATAGAATAGTTGTTTTCTTGATGTCTTAGTACACTTTTTTTCTAAGGTAGTAGCTGCTTGTTACTATAATTGTTGAACTAAATATTCTTATGTTAAGACTGAAGAATGTAGGACTGTTAGACCTGGAAGACGCCTGAAGACGTCCTAAGCCTCCCATTTTGTAGCCCATGGGCAGGGCTGCTGCTGGCAGAGCAGGTCAGACTTCTTATAGTGTTCTTTTTCCGTGATACCACACTGTCTTTTTTCTCTCCGTACTGTGTGTTTGCTTGCTCACTCTTCTGCATTTTTTGAGTTTAATGCTAAATATATTGCAGAAATTAAGAGCCTGTCTTTGTCTTATACCCTTCTTTTTCAGTTGTAGACTAGAACCCCATGCTCATAAGGACTGGTCACAGCAGTCTCCCATCCTGGCTTTAATGGCTCCTAAAGGATTGTTGCGAGCCATGTCCACTGGGGCCCCTTAGATCCAAGAGAGCATGGGTCTTCCCAGAAGAGAACAGGGTACTGCTTGAAAGCGCAGTAGGTACCATGCTCCCTGCAATGCTCATAGGGACTGTTGTGAGGTCTGTGATCCATATGTGGTAATGCTTTAGGGTCTGGACATGCTGGACCAGTGTGGTGTCAAGAAGGAACACAGGGCAGCGTTACTCATTGAACAAGGAAGTGGCTCTGTGGTCTGGACAACAGACAGGTACCTCTGCCTAGCCCTTGTGTTCTGAAAAAGCCTGCTTTATTGGAGGCATTAAGGTTTTTCTTTTTAACCATTTAAGTATCTCCCTCTCTATCTTTATTAGTTTTCTGTTGTGAGTGACAAATTGCCACAAACTTAGTGGCTTAAAACGTTACATACTTATTTTTTACAGTTTCTGTGATTCCAATAGTTAATTAATTCTGTAATATCTAAATTTCACAAACCTCTGATGTATTCTTCCTTTAGTTTTATTATTCTAAGATTCACGCCTGGGCGTCTTATAATGCCTGACTTTTCTAGAAAGAACATAGTCGTATAGCAAAAACACTGATGTGAGCACTTTGACATTCAACCCAGTGTTTTATTCTGGGGCTCCTGCTTCAAGCCACTACTTTTTGATGTCGTATACTCCATTTTCCAGATGAACATGATTATTTTTTCTTTTTAAATAGCTAAATTACTGCATATTATTGAAAGCAATATAATGACTTAAAAATTTTTTCTACAACTCTGGATTTTCACTAATTCAGGTTGAGAGTCCTTCCATCCAGTCGAGATTCATCCAGATTTTATTGACTAGCCCATAAACCCTGTGAAATAAAATGCCTCATCACAGATACAGGCAGCCTGAGAGTCAATCACATCCCATGGGAACACAGCCTGAAGCATCTCTGACAGTACAGAGAGCCAGGAGCTGCCATCTCAGCCTTGCTCCCCTGCTCTCTGCTATGTAGGAATTCAGTTTTACAAGTAAGGTGCTAGAAATGTTAAGCCAACACTGTAGGCTCATTCAAGAATAATACTTGACAGAATAAATGCAAGAATCATACTGTAGTATGGGAGAAAGAATATGAATGTATAAATTAGATCTGGATTCTAATTCTAGCTCCATCACTTGCCACCAGTTATTTAACTTAGGAGCCTCAGTTTCCTGATCTAGAAAATAAGAATATAATATCAACATCACAATATTAAACTAATTCTTATAGTGATAACATAGAAGTCATTCAATTCAGTATTTCTTGAGTTATTAATATAGGTTATAGTTACATCATTAAGTGTATCTACTAAGTATAGTGGCAGAAGGAGTAATATGCCAAGAGCAGTTTGCTGGTATTTGAGAAGTATGATGTCAAGTATGTTCAAATGAAAATTTGAAAATGTTTCCCCAAAGCATTATTCATGTCAGATTTTAGAGATTTGCTATGGACTGGGAATAATCAAATAACATAAACCATATTTTTTCTGTTTTTAGAATGGGGCTCAGAATATAGATTTATAGGTGTCTTATCAATTGATAAAATTTCAGTTCGTATGTCAACATATGATAATTACCTTTTTAGATTATCTAGGCTATATTTATAATTGTGGTCCATCTTTTCCCTTTGACCAAGCATATATTCACCTATCTCTATGCTGATTTACATTCATGCTATGCATATACATTTTAATATTGCTTTATTTCATCTCTGAAAGGCAGACAAATATTCTCACAAAAAGTTGCAAAGTGAATTTTGCATTATTCAGTACTAAATATATATTTCATATCTCTGGGGCAAGACATTTGTCAGGTTCATAAAACTAGATATAGGGCTTCCCTGGTGGCGCAGTGGTTAAGAATCTGCCTGCTAATGCAGAGGACACGGGTTCGAGCCCTGGTCTGGGAAGATCCCACATGCCGCGGAGCAACTGGGCCCGTGAGCCACAATTACTGAGCCTGCGCGTCTGGAGCCTGTGCTCCGCAACAAGAGAGGCCGCGATAGTGAGAGGCCCGCGCACCGCGATGAAGAGTGGCCCCCGCTCGCCGCAACTAGAGAAAGCCCTCACACAGAAACGAAGACCCAACACGGCCAAAAATAAATAAATTAAAAAAAAAACCAAAAAAACTAGATATAACCATTCATAAATAAAAATCTCCCCAAGTGATGTTTAATGGAAGAGAATTAAGAAACCATAGAAAATGAATGAGAAAAGAAAAATATTATTTTCTGCAATTTATATTTTTTACTTGGGATTATACTCCATTTTGTATTTCTACTACTTAAAAAGATACTTTCTCTTTCTCATTGCTGTTTCAAAGACTAATATTACAATATTTTCCTTAAATAAAATAAAATTATTACTGAGGACTTTGAGTCACATTAATAAAATTATTCAACCAAAATTTATTGAATAACTACCCCTGGCTCAGGTATGTTTTGGACATACAGAGATGAATAAGTGATGTTTTGTGTCTTCATAGACTTCATTATCTGGGATATAAACAATTTACTCTAATAAATTTATTAGTACTCTAATAGTAGTATGAACAAATAGTTGGGGAGTACAGAGGGAAGAACTGTTAATTCTGTTAGAGCAGTTTGGAAATGATATTTGAGCTCGTCCTGGTAGGATGAATATAAACTTGCCTGATGTTGAAAAGAAGAAGGGGTGGGGAGGGAAAGGCATGGCATTCCCAGTAGAGTTCTCTCCTTGTCCTTTAAAAAAATGTGAACTTTTTAGGAATCTTAAGCATTGATACATGGTGAGCAAAAAAGTTTATGAGATGGCTGTTAAGGATGACTAAAATGGAAGAGTTGTTCGGGGGGGATCTGCATGATTCCCTTTTGAAATCAGGTTTTCAGCACACAGGAGAACTGAAAAGTTAGTGGTGTCTTGAGGAACAAACTCAAAATTGTAAGGAGGTGAGTCAACTGCATCTGCGTTTTTATAAATAGCAAATATGTGTACCTTAAGCATTAAAAACATTTGCGAAAAATTAGTTAATGCAGAACAGAAGATTCTCAAACCGAATACTTTGGGGAAAAAATCCATTTTCTCATTAATTGGAAGATTGTCAATGTAAAGGGATGGCAGTAATTCTCAGTTACTTTCACATAATCCTACTTAAGAAAGCAAGCACTGCGGGAGTATTTTCTGTTGATTCTTTGGTTTATCAACATGCCCCACAGGAGAAGACTTACACAAGCTGGACGATGAGCTCATTTATTAAGATACGTGGTGGTCACTGAATGCCATCATGTTTCTGACATGTTTATTCCTCCTGCTGATTTGCTGACTTTTCATTGTTGTTTCATGTTTATATTGAGGTCTGCTGAACATGTGAATATCCTAAGAGCTATCATCCCTGAAATATGTGTTCTTTAAGAATGAGGACTGCAGGTTCTCTGGAGTCTATCTTGTCTCTTTCTGCTGGCTCATATTCATGAAATGAGGGTTTATTCTTTAAAAAAAAAAGAAGAAAGAAAGAAATATATGCTGACCAGGAATGTCAGTCTGATCCATCGTCAATAAAGAACCATGCAAGAACAATTAACGAGTTGAGTTAATGTTTCACAAAATCAGGATAAACAAAAGCTAGCAGGATTCTTTCTTAGGCGTATTTCTCTTCATATGTACCTTTGATTTAAAAATCACTCTCCTCTAGGTTTTTATTTCTTCAAGATTACCAGTTGGAAACTGACTTTCTTCTTACAGTAATAAGATTGCTGGTACTCTGAGCATCATAGAATTGCAAGAATTAAGCAACAGAGTCCATGTAGAAGGTTTGGCACATAGCAAGCACCGAATAAATAGCATTTATCATCCTTGTGGTCACTACTACCAGGACCTCCACCACCACCTCCATCTTTGTCATTCTTGGTAAATGCTTACTCTCATGTTACCTGTTACTGCAGAGTCACTGACAGGTAATGAGGAATAGCCAGTTAGGTCTCAGACTTCAGGAATTCAGGAAGCCCGTCAACGTTGTGCACCGATAAGGACTTGGTCTAGACTGCATGCTCTTTGTCTGTGAAGACAGTGCCTGCGGTCCCCACAGAATGATTACAAAGCCCTGCATTGCATTTAAGGCCTTGGCATTAAGAAACTATTCCTTGAAAGGCGTGGTCTTGTTGAGGTGTGAGAATAAAGTCATACTGAAAAAATATAGAAAAGTTACCATGTTTCATAAATTCTAAGATGCAGATCTTTTTTCGCATTTTGTTTTGCCTGAAATCAGTGTGCATTTTAAAGTCGACGGCGTGTTATACTTCAACAGCATTTTTTTCTTTTAACATAGAGGATAATGCATCTTAAAATCGTTGGCATTTTAGATTTGATGACATCTTACAAATGCTTAACCATGTGGTACTCACGAGAAGGGTAGTGAGAATCTAGAAAAAGAACAGTCAAGACCAGACCTTAGGAGGCAGTCATGGGACTTGGGTGTAATCCGTGTATCTGACTGGGGTCAGTCAAACCCTCTGGCTTCACTGCCACTTTGCGGCTAATGTTTACATTCATCTGCTGTGCCATCCTAACTACTTCTGTGTTATTTCAGGCCCAGGTTTCTCATCTGGATTACTTTGATAATCTCCCTCTGTCCTCCTTCTTTTCTAACCTACCCTTTGAAATGCTCTAAGAGTCCTTTTAAAAACAGTCAGGTCTTGATACCGCTGTCTTCAACAGCCTCTAAAAATTGGCCTCCCGTGATGGCACAGTACAAGTTGGAAGCATGACCTGGTCCCAGTCCTGAATCTGTCACATACTAGTCACATGTCCCTGGGCAAGGTTGTCAGCCTCTCTGAACTGGTTTTCCTAATTATAAGATTGGGTTGATAACAATTCTTTATCTCAGAAGATCATAATGTTTGCTATTTACCTTACAAAGGGCTTGGTACATAGTGGATGTTTAGTAAATATTAGTGTTCTTGCTTAACTCAATTTCCTCATCTGTAAAATAGAGTTGATAATTTTTACCCTGCTACCTTGGTCGGATTGCTCTGACGATTGGTGGAAATAATTTACATGAAAGCATAAATTATTTTTATGCTTAAAATTATTATATTTTTATGCTTTAAATTACTATTTTATAAACTATAAAATGCTTTGTCAAATTAGGGATTATTTTTACCAAAGCATTCTAGGCCTTTAAGGAACTCATTCCAGGGTTTCTTTCCAGTTTAGTGTACTCCAGTCTATTCCAGTCACATACCTTCCTGTACATCCCCAGAATATGCCAGGTACTTTGACAAACTTTGTTCTGTATGTTTATGCTATAGGAATTTTACTCATCACTATATTCTGTAACCACATCCAGTAACGTCCAGTTCAAATATCCTTACCTTTTCTGATTCTACTAGAAAAAAAATTGCTTTTTCCCATTTTCCCTCAGAAGCTGTAGGAGTTTGGCCTTCTTTTTAATGTTGATTTTATTCTGATTTATATATTTAAAAAAATTTTTTTTTTCATTTAGTTTTGGCTGTGTTGGGTCTTTGTTGCTGCACATAGGCCTTCTCTAGTTGTGGTGAGCGGGAGCTACTCTTCGTTGCAGTGCGCGGGCTTCTCATTGCGGTGGCTTCTCTTGTTGTGGAGCACGGGCTCTGGTGCGCGGGCTTCAGTAGCTGTGGCACATGGGCTCAGTAGTTGTGGCTCGCGGGCTCTAGAGCGCAGGCTCAGTAGTTGTGGCCACAGGCTTAGTTGCTCCGCGGCACGTGGGATCTTCCCGGACCAGGGATTGAACCGGTGTCCCCTGCATTGGCAGGCTGATTCTTATCCACTGCGCCACCAGGGAAGCCCTCTTCTTATTTATATTGTGTTAATTGTTTTGTCTGTTTTCTCGTCCACTAGACTGACAGCTACTCAAAGGTAGTGACATGTCTAATTTAACAAAGCATTTTGTCCACAGAAATTGTGTAGAATTTGTTGAATTGAACAAGGTACACGAAGGCAAGCACAAAGGCATTCTTGACAACGGGGTTAATGGCTGAAGAGGTAATGTACATGGAACTTGTAGAACCCAGTCGTGTTGACTGGAATGGCTGGAGTGTTTGGGAAAGTTGTGAGAAAGAAGTTTTGAAAGGTAGAGTAGCATCTGTTTATGGATGTCCCCAACACCAGCCAGAGAAGATGGAACTGTATCAAGACAACCATTTTCAATTGTTATTTACCAGCAGAATTTTCTTCTCACATTTTTACAACAAAACCCCAGTGTACACGAAAGAGAAAAATGGAGTTGCTTTGGTTGATAGAGACACTGGATTCCCACCCTCCCTGGGAATCCTCTCCCCCATTAACATCATGTTTGTTCCTCAGCAGAACAGTTGGAGTTTCATGAAGCAAGGTTTGAAAGTCAGTGTATTACAGATTAGGTTGGTACCTTCTTGTGCAGGAGAATGACATGATGGGAATTACGCTTCACATCTGGTAGCAATGTGAAAGATAGATTGGAGAGGAGGTGTTTGATTTCCTTTTTAATTGCTTCATTTTCTTTCTGTACTACCTCAGAATAACTGCCAGTCTTCAAGGATTATCCTGTTGAACAGTTTTTCCTACTGCATGCTCTCTCAACTTCTTGCAGAGCTATTGTCTCAGTTTTACTAATCTTCACTCTGGTGACTGAGCTGAATGCCTAGATGTCTGACTTTACTAACTAAATATTTCCCAGGGTGTCAAGACCTATCACTTCTGCTTATTTAGTGTACCTGTGCCACGTTTGGGCAGGTTTTTGTTTTTTTTGTAGGCAATAATATTAGTTTTTAGCCCTGCTATAGCTTGTGCTTTGTTCCTGTCTTCTACTGCTTGTTCAAAAACGTACTTAAAATGGGCCCTTGGGAAGATGATTGTATTGAATTGTTGTATCCAGAATAATTATATACTAATTCAAAAGGAGATGAATATCCAAGTGATAGAATAAAATGAGTGATTAGTTAAGATACAATGGGTTTTGCTTCTAACAGGAAAAGTTTCCATCTATCTGGCTTCCCTCAGAGGACTGTATTCTAAACCTGAATTTCCTCATACCTATATGTAGGTTATAAAATTAAAAAAACAAAACAACACATTTATTTTTATTCTACTGGGGCAATATGGTCTTTTGGCTAAGACTTAGAAATTAAAAGCTTAATATATCTATCTGTTGGTTGTATAGACATCTTACATCAAAGTAATTAGTAATTTGGAGATAAAAGATTAATTGTGTACCACCTAATAAGGAGGAATATAATTATCTAAGCCAGTTACAATCTCACACATTTTTCATTTAATATATGAATAAGTGGCTAATATAATTTCTTTTTCTGAGACATATTTTTTTAAATGTTAAGATTTATCACTAATCTTTGGGTTTGATCATGCCTTTGGAAGGAATTAGTGTTTTCTTTATAGAATTAAAAGGCAAAATTTGTTGAGGGAGTATAGAATAATTTAGAAAGAAATCAGTAATTTTTCCCATTTTTACTATTAAGTTATAAGCAGTTATTTTGAATGGTAGTATGAAAAGGTGTGTGTTTGTGTTTTAAGCAGGATGCTGTTAAATTAAGAAAAATAAATGAGGTGATTTTTCTGGAATCCTGCATTATGGAGATCAGCTGATTCAGGAGCAGGCATTTTCCTACATACTACGAAGCTTTAAATGTTAGAGAGTAGAAAGGTGTCTAGTCTGTTCAACCCCAGACCACCAGAAAATTTATTTCCCAGCTTCCTTAATTCTTTTAACATCTTTTTTGGAGTATAATTGCTTTACAATGGTGTGTTAGTTTCTGCTTTATAACAAAGTGAATCAGCTATACATATACATATCTCCTTCCTCTTGCGTCTCCCTCCCACCCTCCCTATCCCACCCCTCTAGGTGGTCACAAAGCACCAAGCTGATCTCCCTGTGCTATGCGGCTGCTTCCCACTAGCTATCTGTTTTACATTTGGTAGTGTATATGTGTCCATGCCACTCTCTCACTTCATCCCAGCTTAACTCTTATTCTAATATAAAGCTAACATTTAATGAACCGTAACTCTGACCTGGGCATGTGCTAAATGTTTTATGTATGTCATGTCATTTAGTCCTCAATAATCTCTGAAGGGTAAGCTAGGTGCGGTTGTAATCATCTGCATTTTACAATGTAGACACTGAGGCTTAGAAGTAAAGTAACTTGCCCAAGATGAGGTAGTTTGTAAATGGCCGAGGTAGCATTCAAATTCCTTGATGTCCGACGACAAAGTAATCTTCACATTGTGTGGTTTCCTTATGTTGCTTTTTTGGCCAACACTATGCATTATGCCTTGAGTCTATGAAAACGCATTAGAAGACTATGCCCATGTAATGTTTGTAACTGAATTGGGTATGCAAATCACACACTCTTGAAATAATTACATGATGACTGTGTGATGGTTTATTTATACACTAGGTTGAGGTAATGTGTGTCATGCTGCACGTATCACACTGCACCACACTTCCTTCTCCATGTAAGTTTGAAGTACAGGTATTTGCCATCTGATGTGGGTTGCCTGGATGCTCATAATCAGTGAAATAATTCCTCTTCTTAAAAATTATTTTGAAAATATGTATTTTAGTGTTAAATAGCAAGCTATTTTAAAGTAAAATCACCCTGGATCCAGATATCTATTTTAAATACTTATGTTGTAGAGACAAGTAACTTACTTAACCAAATAATTCAGTGAACCTTCACTAAGAACCTAATATGGGCTAGGTACCATGCTGGATGTCAGGGACTGGCTATGTGGTACAGTAAAAGACAGATGGATTTGTAGAATAGTTACTGAGCTAAGCATAGGGCCTGGTACATACAGAAAGTACTAAGAAATGTTTATTAACTGAAAGGAAGGCCAGAGTTGAAATTGTGGTCTATCTAAAATGGGCAAATTAGTTAGTGTTCTTAGTTTGTTTCTTCATCAGAAATAAAGGGTAATAAAATCCACATCAGAAGGATTGTTGTCAAGATTAAATGAGTTAATCAACAAAACGAAAAGACAGCCTACTGAATGGAAGAAAATATTTGCAAATGATATGACCTATAAGGGATTAATATTCAAGATATATAACAGCTCATACAACTCAACATCAAAAAAACAAACAACTTGATTAAAATATGAGCAGGAGAAGTGAATAGACATTTTTCCAAAGAGGAAATGGAGATGGCCAACAGGCACATGAAAAGATGCTCGACATCGCTAATCATCAGGGAAATGCAAATCAAAACCACAGTGAGATATCACCTCACACTTGTCAAAATGGCTATAATCAAAAAGAACCCAAATAACAAATGCTGGCAAGGATGTGGAGAAAAGGGAACCCTTGTCACTATTGGTGCGATGTAAATTGGTACAGCCACTGTGGAAAACAGTATGGAGGTTCCTCAAAAAACTAAAAATAGAACTACCATATGACCCAGCAATTTTACTTCTGGGTATATATTCAAAACAAAAACAAAAACACTAATTTGAAAAGATATATGCATCCCAAAGTTCATAGAATTATTTACAGTTTCCAAGGTACAGAAGCAACCTAAGTGGCCATCCACAGATGAATGGATAAAGAAGATGTGGTTAATATACACAATAGAATACTACTCAGCCATAGAAAAAAACAAACCTAATTTTGCCATTTGTAGCAGCATGGATGGACTTTGGAGAACATTATGCTAAGTATTAAGTTGGACAGAGAAAGACAAATACTGTATGATATCACTTATATTTGGAATCTAAAAAAATATAACAAACTAGTTAATGTAACAAAAAAGAAGCAGATTCACAAATAAAGAACAAACTAGTGGTTACCAGTGTTGGGGGGGCGCAGTGTAGGGGTGGTGGAGTGGGAGGTATTGGGTTGGCCAGAAAGCTCGTTCAGGTTTTTCCATACAGTCTTTTGGAAGAACCTGAACGAACTTTTGGGCCAACCCAATACAAACTATTGGGTGTAAAATTGCTCAAGGATTTACTGTACAGCACAGGGAATATAGCCAATATTTTGTAATAACTGTAAATGGAAAATAACCTTTAAAAATTACATAAAATGCTTAAAATTTTTTAAAAAAAAAGATTAAATGAGGTAAGATATGGAAGTGTGTCCAGGAGTGTGTCTGACACATATCAGATGGTTAATAATTGTTAGTAAAATAGTGAAAAATAAAGAACACATTTCCCTCTTCTCAAGGCGTGTCAAGGTTTAGGACAGGGGATTCTTATACATTATGAAGTTGGACTTTAGTTGTCATTTCCCTGTATTTGCTTTAAAGTTCTGTCTGAGCTTCACTAATAATCCAAAGGGATTTCGGACTCTAAGAAGAAAACACGTGCAAACATACCCACACACTTCCCCGCTTCTGCCCTCTTACTTAATTCTCCTTCTCTCGTTCACAACTTTATTGCTTAAACCCATGAAATATTTTTACATTTAGATGTCGTCTATAATAACAAAAGAACATGGGAAATGAGCAGAAGTAGCAGAATTGTATTATTGGATTAAAATTTGGTTACAGAAAGAGGTGTGTAGGTATTGAAATTTCAACAGCTTATTTTTTCCTCACTTCTACACATTTTATGGTTCTTATAAACAGATTTATTGCATTTTTTCCTCGTGATTGAAAATCGACAGAAATAAAGCCTAGTGATGCCAAAGGGATGTGATGTATGTGTGACACAGGCTGCTGTTTGTGCCCATCTGCACAGAATGCCACGTATTTTAAAGAACTTTTTCCTCTCTTTCTTAATAGGAAGAGAAAATGATCTGTTTTTCCTTTTAGACAACAGTGAACTGATTTGTTTTGGTCCCTATTGCTGTTTTGTTTTTTTTTTAACATCTTTATTGGAGTATAATTGCTTTACAATGGTGTGTTAGTTTCTGCTTTATAACAAAGTGAATCAGTTATACATATACATATGTTCCCATATCTCTTCTCTCTTGCATCTCCCTATTGCTCTTTTTAGGAAGAATTGCTAGTGTGAAATATACTAAATGCAAAGCTGTGTTTTCGCTTAAGGTCAATTCATATTTTAATAATGTGTTTTTTGCTTTGTCTATCTTTAGATTTAACCATTTAAAAATTTTGATTGCTAAACTGATCATTTTATACGTAATTGTTTAAATCCCACAGGTCATTTGATGACCTTTCTATATTTTTTGATTTTATGGATGTCTTTGTTTGAAGATTATCATATCTTTAATGCTAAAAATGCCTCACTTTTTCTGAAATTGGATTTGAATCATCATTAAAGGATAGAATGCTATGACTGTAAGGTGGCATTAAAAAGCTAGAAACACTTATTAAATTTAAACTATTACTTTCAGGCACAGATTTTCAACCCTTTTAGAAATACTTTTGAGTTAAAATTGAAATGTCAAATAACATAAAATTTAAAATACATATTTGGTTCAGTATTACCATCATATAGTATTAAATATTAAACATTAATTTATTTCATGCTGCTGGCAGGACACAATGATTCAGGGTTTAATGAAAAAAGTATTGTCTGCTTGATGACTTCCATGTATTGTAATAGAACTGTGAGTGTTTATTTACTATGGATTAATAGGCTTTGTTCTGCTAGTGCATACTTAAATATGATTTATAAGTCATGTATGAATATACTTATTTCAGACACAATCTATAACTGAAATCCACAAATTCTCTTTTTTGAAATATGCCTTTGTTTCTTCTATGAAAGGAGTATTTATGAAAAGATGCCTCTGCCTTATACACTACATTGCTTACAGTAACCAAGGCCTCATTAAAACCAGTTGCTTTGTACCCAGTTGTAGGTTTAATGTAGGTAGTAAAATCTGGCTAAATGAATCTGAACAGAAATCTGCTTTCAATAAAGGGAATGAATCTAAAACAATAGAATGTACTACTTAGAGCAGAATTAAACAGAAATCTTTAACAGAGAACAAATTTATTTCATTATATTTTGGAGTCAGTGTAATTATACGTATGATTTGTTCCTACCACTGAATGTGTGACCTTGGGCAAGTTACTGATTTCTCTGTGCTTCAGTTTCTTTACCTGAAAAATGGGTATAATAATAGTTCCTACCTGATATAGTATACCTGGAATTGTGCCTGGCACTTAGCAAACACTGTGTAAGTGTTATCTTTTGTTATTGTATGATATGTAGAGTAGGGTAGGGAAATGGGAATAGAGGAGGAAACCCTTCAAAGTCAACTGAAATAGCACACTGTCAAGGGCCCTTTTAGGGATGCAGGCTGGCTGTTGTTGCACTTGAGATGAGCTCCAATCACAAAGTGATAACATTCTATGGATGGTGTCTTATATCTACAACCTACCTATAAATATCTCAAGCCACTACTATTTGAAGTCAGCTCAGGTTACTTTCTATTATGAGAAAAAAATTGTTCCTCTGTGAAGTTCCTTTCCCTCACCCCCAAACCTCAAATCCAGCAACACAATCCTCACCTCCAACACAAATAGACTACCCACTCCCAACTCAAATCTGTGTTGGTTCTACCTATTGATTTTCTTTGAATTAAGAAATCACATCTGAAACAAACTTCCAGAACTACATGTAGGGTGTCTTTAATTTTTAGAAGAGCTTAAAGTAGTTGGCATTCAGGTTTTCATTTTAGTTTATTGATCTCTTAAAGCTATTAACTATTATTCAAAGATGGCTACCATTTTTGGTTTTTATTGAGGTATAAATGACATACAACACTATATTCGTTTCAGGTGTACAACATAATGATTCAATATTTGTGTGTATTGCAAATTATCACCACAATAAGTCTAGTTAACATCTGTCACTGTACATCCTTACAGACTTTTTCTTTATGAGAACTTTCAAGATTTTCTCTCTTAGCAACTTGCAAATATGCAATACAGCATTACTAATTGTAGTCACCGTGCTGTCCATTACATCCCCTTGACTTATTTATACTATAACTGGAAGTTTATACCTTTTGGCCCCCTTAACCCATTTTGTCCTCCCCCAGCCCTCCACCTCTGGCAACTACCAATGTGTTCTCTGTATGTATGAGCTCAGTTTTTTTTTTTGTTTTTTGTTTTTGATTCCACATATAAGTGAGATCATAAAGTATTTATCTTTTTCTGTCTGATTTATTTCACTTAGCATAATGCTCTCAAGGTCCATCCCTGTTGTCTCAAATGGTAAGATTTCTTTCTTTTTCATGGCTGAATAACATTCCAATATATGTATGTGTATTTATTTATTCTCACCAACACTTGTTATTTCTTGTCTTTTTGATAATAGTCATTCTGACAGGTATGAGATACCTTTCTGTGGCTTTGATTTGTATTTCTCTCATAATTTGTGGTGTTGAGTACCTTTTCATGTGTCTGTTGGCCATCTCTGTCTGTTTACATCTTCTTTGGAAAAATGTCTCTTCGTATCCTCTGCCCATTTTTAAATTAGGTTGTTTGTTGTTTTACTGTTAAGTTGTTGGAGCTCTTTATATATTTTGAATATTAACCCCTTATCTGATACATGATTTGCAAATATTGTCTCCCATATGGTAGGTTGCCTTTTCATTTTGTTCATGATTTTCTTTGCTGTGAAGTAGCTTTTTAGCTTGATGTGGTCCAGTTGTTTATTTTTGCTTTTGTTGCCTTTGCTTTTGGTGCCAGATGGCTGCCTTTTTAAAGTTTGATTTAGGACAGTTGTATTTGCAGTCTAAAGTTTCATAGTCATCTTTAAAAGTATCTATCAAACTTACTTTTTTCTTGTTTTGCTTGGTAAAATTATAAATGCATGAAAATAGCCTTAAGAAATGGAACTTCAATTGTAATTTAATTTCTGATTCAATTAGACACATGCTACCATTTTGTCAGTGTTATAACCCTATTGACTATTTCTGATGTTACCAGCGGGCTCCTTTTGGATTATTCAAGGTGTTATATAAGTGTAATGATGGGCACTTTTTCATGAATTAAAACCTGGGGGAAAATTCATGTAAATTTTATGTCTTTTCTACGTCTTGTGTGGAATGTTGCCTAACAATAATAGTGATATCATCCTATGTTTTGTTGCACTTACAATTTTCACATCTTGTTCATGATCTCAGTTGATCCTCAGAAGAACACTGTGAAGCAGGTAGATGGTTTCCTCGTTCTTTTGATGAGGAAGGTGAGGCCAGATTGGTTACATAATTTGCCCAGAGACGTGGGTCTACAGTCCAGGCTTTCGGAGCTTGAATGCAGAGCTGTCACGTGAGGATTAGAACATAAGCACAAGGAAGCCCAGGAGCAGCTTTGATTTAGGAAAAGAAGTATTTAAATACTGATCAGTAGTTGATAGTGGAACAAATGGCTCAGACTAAGCTTTATCAGGAAAACCGTGCAGAAGAGGCAGCCTTTGTGAACTAGTGAAAGCAGGCACTTAGATCTGAATTGAAGTTAAGTTTCCAGACTTAGAGGAATTAGTTTGTGTGTACTAATTGGCCTGATTTCATCAAAATTACTTTCCAATAAAATATTGTCTCTGGAGAAGTTTTGAGTTGGAAAGAAGAGCAACTTTTGGATGAGACAGGAAGATTTTAAATCTTGTGAAATCTTTTCAAAATCCAAAATCAGTGTGTCAGAGCCCAGCTTCTGTTTTGTGACCAGACTTTTCCTGTGTATATTACATTGATTAGAGGGCATGATTTGATTATGTGGTCAGGGAACAGTCTGGGCAAAATCTTTAAATCATCAGTCTTTGTCTTACTGGCCCCAGCGTCACTTTCTTGTGGTTATTTTTCAGTTTTATGAAACAGTTTACTCCCAAACACTTTCTCAATGACTCAACGTCCTAATCTTTTACTTCAGAATTTGTTATCAAAAGAGATACTCTCCAAAAACAACAACAAAAAAACAAAAAACAAAACAAAACAAAACAAAAAGAGATACCCTCACTCCCTGATAACTATTTAAATTGAGACCCAAACCTTATGTCAAGAGAATGAATCTTTCTGCAACTTTGGGTTTCGGCAAATTGGCGGGAGGGATTTTGGTGATTAGGCAGAGTAAAAGCAGGAAAGGGTGTGTTCCCTTTGCTCATGAAAACACTGTAGTTCTGAGGTAGCATTTATCCATAGCAGCTACCCAACCCAGGTAATAATCATCCAGATTCTAGAATACCTGGATTCTTTTTTTTTTAAACATTTTATTTTTATTTTACTTTTTGGCCGTGCCATGCAGCATGTGGGATCTTAGTTCCCCGACCAGGGATTGAACCCGCACTCCCTGCATTGGAAGCACAGAGTCTTAACTACTGGACCGCCAGGGAAGTCCCCCTGGATTCTTTTAGGAGGAAAAGACTACTAAAAATTTTCAAAGCAGACATTCATTGTAACCCGCTTGAATTTATCCCTGTGAAGAAAATAGGTGACACTTAGCTAGAAAATAAAAAGTGTTACAGTAGTTTTTGTTTTCTTTAAAAAGCCTTTTAAGGTCGTGTATTTAATCACAAGAAATGAAACTTGAGTTTTTAGCATTGTACTTGTAACACATGAAGTTCGAGATCTGGGGCTCGAGATATTTCCTCCCAAGCTGCACAAGTACTTTGAAATGCCATTACCTGCTGGAGTCCAGCATCTGGCAATTTGTTATACTGAGCAGCTAATTTTTCATTGTGGTTCCTCTGGGGGCTCAGTGCAAAGTCATACAACACAACTGACATAGCGGAGTAGCAGCCTGAATTCAGATCAGGAGCCAAGTGTGTTTACAGCTCTATAACCTTCAAGCCTAATAAGGGAGTTGTTTTAGCATTTGGCCTATTAGTACATTTAGTGGTTGGATGTGTAATCTGGGTATTTGACATCTGTAACTAACCAAGACATATGCCGGATGTTATTTTCTCCATAAAAGCATTTACTTATCTGAATAATTGGAACTTAGATGTCTTCATCCCTACTTCAGATACTATAATCATATTCAACAGTGTAAAATGTTGGAGTCAGGCAAGTTGGGCTCGAATTTTGGCAGAAACACTGTGTCATTTGGACATCTCTATGCCTTAATTTCCACATCTGTGAAATGAGGATGCTAAAAATAGCAACTTCATAGGGCTCCTGTGGGGATTAAGTAAAAATCGTAGTTATACTATTAATGCACATTATAAAGTACCTAGTAAGTGCCATTTATTTCATTTGATAGAATTCATTTATGAATATGAAGCTTTTTTGATCATAACAAATATATAATATATAACATGAATAATTCACTCTTCATAAGTTTTACTGGCTCTGAAGTAATATGGAGCATGGATTGAATTTCTCCACTTATGATAATGACTCCACTTGGAAACCTCATTACTTGGAATTGGTGCTCTTTCCACTATGACAGGAACCTTAGCTACTCAAATAGACTCAGTTGGACTGTCCAGTAGAAAAATGTATATTTGTACTCCAGGTAGGATCTCATTTGAATAACTAGAGCAATGTCCAATTCAATATAATAAGCACATTTATATTTATATTTATTCAATGTAAAGAATACCTTTGAACAATAAATTTTATAGACTATACTTAAAATTCTCTATTTTCCTTTATGTGTACATTATATGTAATAAGTATACTTGAATATCTTTATAATTAAAAATTTTTTTTTTAATAAACAGGATTGGTAGTCATAATTGTAGGCTGGAGCTTATGAATTGGAGATGTACAGTTTTGGAAGTGCCCTTGTTATCAAGGAAATCACCTTCTTTTCACTAAATCAATAGGGCTTCTTCAAGTTCCACATCTCCTAGCTCACTGGAGTCTTGGTCTTGGCCTCTTCTCCTTTGTTGGCAGCTTCCTGGTTCTTGGCATGTTCATTTCGGGTATACCACTGTCAGCCTGGTGCCATCCTGGGTGCTAACGTCAAGAAGGTAATTTTATCAGGAAGAAATAAATGTGCCTATTTACCCTCTGCAGTCCCCACCCAAACTCCATCTCAAGTGAGCATCACACCCTGATTTATTGTCTTTTTTTACTTTTATTTTTTTAAGCTGTTGGAAAATAAATTCCTTTGATTTCATGTCACATTTCTCTCTCAGGTCAGAGCATCTCATCAATATTAATGCTCCAACTCAAATGAGAATGCTGTATTGGTGTGTAATTCATACTCTGCACAGGTGCTGACATGATCTTAAGAAGGTGAAGGCCCTAAATCCCTTAGGTTATTAAGTAGAAGCCCTCCCATTCCCTAATTATTTAGCCATTTGTTGCCTGCATAGTGAAAAAGATTGCTCTTTAATTCAGTCTGGTCCCTTACATTTGATGAAAAGCTCATTACCCAGTTTTGTCATGGATGAAGCTGTATGTTTGACTCTTTTCTCATTTGGATGCTAAATTGGTAAGGGAAGCATAGTAACTTGGCTGTCACCTCCCACTCTCCAATTTCATTTTCTGGTAACCTCCCAGGCTTTGTCATCTCTTGAATTGCTTGTCCTTTTTTACATGCCATATCAGTGGTTGGTTCCCATGTGAACTGGGTCAGCCAGGCTCATGGCCACTGACTTCCCTGGAGTAAACCTTTGTTACGAATTATAGATCTTGTGATAACCACACATAATCAGAGGGAGAGATGGCCATTATTTCTCTTTTCTTCACAGCACAGTCCCAGTAATGAGTTCATTAGATATAGGACTTCGGTATGTATAAATTTCCATATGTATGTCTGGCTAGAGAAAATTCTCATTCACAAATGTCCTTGACTTACAAAGTCAATTAAGGATGTAATTATTTGTGATACAGGAGGATGCACCATAGTGTTCCTTTAAATCAGAAACCTTACTGAAACTTAGATGTTTCAATCAATGAAGGGAAGGGAAAGGAAGGGGAGAAAAGGAAAGGGTAAAGGAAAGGGACGTGTGAGCAGATCTGCCCTACAGTGTGGTATGACTAGGATCATCCCGGAGCTGCACAGCTCTAATCTGGCACACTTGAATTTTGGTTAAAAAGCGATGCAAGATATTTTTCTTCGCAGTCAAGATACATGCTGTAGGCTTAGTGGAACCAAAAGACCCTGTGTTCCTGGATCCATATTACATGAAAACTTGGCTCATAAACCAGACCTAAGTTCTGCCCTTTGGACTAATGGCTCACCTTGATCCAGCGTTCAAGGCCTCCAGCAGTTCCTACCACATGACTTCACTCTCCTTCCTGTGCAGCCACAACCATTTCCCCAAGACAGTATGTTAATTAAGAGACTTGGTATTGAGTGTAACAGAAACCAACTCTGGCTAGCTTAGGTCAAAGGGGAATTAGTTGACAGAACCTTGGATTATTTCATGAGATCAAACAAATTCCTTGGTAGCCAAGCCAGAACTCGTGGACCTGTACATCCTCTGGAATGCCCCCTTAGATGCGACCACTCCACCAGTGTCCTGTCTCTGAGTGTCTATGTTTCAAACCTTTGTACCCTAGAATGGGAATCTGTTTGGACTGGTTTGGGTTAGGCATCAGTCAGCAGGGCCATATAGCTCAGCAATGAGCGTTTGGTAAACATTTCTAGAAAAGGGGAGATTGTTAAACTAAGTTATCCCATGACATGACTGCTTCATAATCCATCTGCTGTCCAATCTTCATCTCTGTATTTATGATGTTCTTTCTACTTGTCCCCTCTGCCAGGCAAAATCTTCTCAATGCAGTTCACGGTCTACCTCCTTTGTGACGCCTTTCCTGACCATCAGGTCAGAATTACAGCATTCTCCTGCTTTCCCACAGCATATTACTAATGTCTTTGATGTAGCACACACCATTATTTTGTTCTTCTGATAAACTGAGATGTTGACTGCTACCAGACAATGATTTCACTTTCTTTCCAGCTGCTAGGAAAGCCAGGGCTAAGGTTTACATTCAAGTACTATGGCTTTCTTTAGTCAAAAAAAATTTTTAGTATGATCTTTCTCTTCTCTTCCCCTTTACCACCTGGCTTTTGTCTTTGTCCTTGTGGTGGGATCCTTGATCTTATGGTACCTGTGGTTTTATTTCACAAGAAACATGAATAGTAAGAGAAAAGACTGCATTTGTCACACAAGTTCTTTTTTGGTGCCCTTGCAGTACCTGGAATAACTCTGACCACAGCTCTGCTCTCACCTTGGTCTGTCACAAACTATGCCCATTGTCCAAGGCTTTACCCAGCTGTCACCTCCTTCATTAAGCCTTTCCTTACCATCCCGATCCCACACCAAGATGTCAGAGATATAGACTTATTTTTCTCCTGAAGATACTTTTATTCACACTTTACATAAAGCTTAACACATATATTTGTCATTATTATTGTTGATGTTGTTGTTATCATTTTTATTAGGGGTGGCTTAGGAAGGCTGATGGAAATTTGGAGAGGCGGGCTAAAATTTCCCAAGCCTTGGCAACCCCAGTACTGACTGGATTTTAGTTTTGATTCTGCCACTTGCTTCCTGGCTGATCTGGTCAAGGTCAAGTCATTCCCCTTCTCTGGGCTTCAAATAATTTCATTTTTCAAAATGTCTTTATTGACTGTTACAACTGCAAAGGTGATTATTAAAAGCCCCTGTAAACCTTTAAATATCTGTAGAACTAGAAGAAGAAGTGAGAGCAGCCCTGTAGCCTCCTAGACTTTTTTTCATGTGAATATATGTAAACATCAAAGCATTTTAACCTAGATTACGTCATGCCGTCCATACCATATGGCAACTTAATTTATTTTATTCCCTTAAAAATATTGATTTCAGCAATACATTAGTATCTATCATTTGTTTTATCTGCTGCATTATAAAGAAGAACTATAGTCTAACAATCCCCTATTGATGAAAGTGCCCTTTAAATTTTAAGCTTTTCTTAAAACGAGGAAAGTAATATATGCACGTAGTTTCTTTTTAAGTATAAAATGAAAATGTTCCTTCCTCCAACATCACTCTCTCTGAAAAAAAAACCAAACACTTCTAAAATGTATTATTTTTGTTCTTCTGATGGCTACCATAATAGTTTTAAATAATATGTTCCTACATTTCTTGATTTTTCTTATAGTATTATTTTACATTGCCATAAACTATTAAATTCTTTTCCATAACTAGAACTCAGTCCTCTGTACTTTCTCATTAGTTGAGTTTAGGAGGCTAAAAAACCAATAGACAGCATTTACAATATTCTAATTATATAAATATTATTAAGCATAGAACTAAGTATGGTGGCAAGGTGAACCGACCCACAGAAGAGGAAATGCCATTAATCCTGTCTTCTTTAAAGGAAAATATTCCAAGAATCAAGGTCAAGTGGATTCAATCTGCTGCAGTTGTTTCTGACATCTCAAGTTATCTTTTTTCTTAGATTCTTTGTCATTTCATTTAAGTAACTCTCCAAATATTTATTTTTCATATAGGAATCATGGATAGTATTAAATGGCTTATATCCATGCATATTTGAATATTTTTTATTGTTGCCTTAATTAATAGATAGTTTTGACGACAAATGATTTTTGGCTAAAGTTATTTTCCCTGAGAACTTTGAAAATATTGCTCCATTATCTTCTAGAATCCAGTGTGGCTCATGAGAAATGTAATTTTAGTGTAGTTCTTGTATCTCTTGCAACTTACTGTTTTCTCTCTAGAAGTATGTAGGGATACACACACACACACACACACACACACATTTTTTAATCCATGGAATTATAACTGAGAAGAGTAATATCTGACTATTAGATTTTTTTTTTTTAATCTGACCCAACACATAGTGAGTTTTTTCAATATGAAGACTGGTATAGCTTTTATCGGCTTTGTGTAGAATTCTTCTATGATTTCATTTATTATTTTCTCCCCTCTGTTTTGACTATTATCTGCTTCTGAAAATCCTAATAAAAAGATCTTGATCTTCCTAGATGTTAACCTCAAAGTCTTTTATTTCCGAAATTATCCATTACTTAGTCCTTTTTCATACATATTCTGGGAGTTTTTCTGAACTTTACTTTCAAAGTCAGTCTTTGGCTATATTTATTCTATTAGTTTGTCCATATATTGAATTTTTTCTTTTTTAAATCATGGGGCAATTCTTAGGAAAAATTTTAACTATTTCAATATTGTTTTGATTCCTACCTTGAAAAGTTGGTGCAGAAAGAATTCTTAGTTCATGGACAGAGAACACAACAGATTGAGAGTTAAGTCAGAAAGAAACATTTTCAAGGTTTTAAAATGTTTTTTTCCCTCTTATTTGGAGGTAAAAGGTGATTATTTTAAGGGAAAAAGCCAACTCACCTCTCAATCTAATGTGAAATACAACCTGAAATGTAGCCTATCGTCAATAAAAACTTTATACTCTGTCCATGCATACTTTTGGGTCATATGCATAATTTGGGTCAAATTTAAAACATATGTCCAGGCAACCACAGATTCGATCGACCACTGTTACAGATTTTGCCTAGCCTTGTGGTTTAGGAGAAGGATAGTAGTAGATAAAAAGGAAAATATATATTAAGAGAATCTCTGCTAAATTAGTTTCCATGTAAAAAAATATTTTATTATCATCTCTTACACACAGGAAACATTAACACAAAACACTTCCCTCCTTTATTTTATTGAACTCTAAAATACGCTATAAAAGGGGTTAGCTACAGTTCACGAATCAGCTACTCATCACTCAACTCCCACACCTGAAAGAGTCCAAGGACACCTAAATGCAATTGCATTGCACTTTTCACTTTCTTGAGTGACCCCATTTAAAATGCACCTTGAGACTAGCTGCAGAGTAGAATTTTTAATTCTGAAGTGCTGACTCACTTCATTGGAGAGAACGAGGCTTCCAATTTGTGAATGTGAAAGAAGTCCTGATTTTCTGGATCATTTTCCTCCATTCACTTTCAATAATGCTACCTTATAAATAGGATTTAATTCACGCAAAACAGCAAACTGAAAGCACCAGTGGTATGTACTGTAATAATTTATTTTCATATTTTTAAATGCCTTATTATTAATGGAAAATAGCTTTAAAGCCATCCATGATACGCTCTACAGCTAACTCAATTTGACAGTGAAAGATGCTATGTTGGTCCGTAATGGCAGATATAAAATATACACCATAAGAGCAGATCTTCTTCTGCATATATAATCACATTCTTTGTGCTTCATATTTTTCCGTACTATAAAAAGGGAGAGGAAGCACTACTTACACTGCTTTTACTGAACTTTTCCGCAGTGTTTTCTGTTGCCTACTATAAACATTTAAACATCTATTTTTACTGTCTAGTTACAACAGTTTTCTATACAGAAAAAATATATCAGTTCTAATATGAATTGGGTTTATATGAACTCCATATAAACATTATTTGTGAAATATTCTGAACGCATACAAAAATGATATCTCAATGATCTTCAAAATGCTGAGGTTTCAAGTTTCTATAATTCTGCTATCAGACCAGGCAATGTGTTCATCTCTGTGTGGCAGCCTGCCTTTCAGACATCATTAATGTTTTAGATTTTCATAAATTTTGCTACGGCCAACCAGACCAAGAACCTGGAATCTATAAAGTTGCTGAAGGAATTAAACAGCTACTAGCTTTTATTTTTTCCTTATGGTTTCATCTCCAAATAAAGCGAAACTTAAAAATTAGAATAAAGATTGGGAACAAAAATACTTTGGAACATGCTAAAGTATATAGTTTCTACTATATTAAGAAAAGAGCAGACACTCAACACCCTCAGGATAATCCCCAGCCCCCAAAGGGAGAGAGAAGTGAAACATTTTATAAATGAAACATCTCATCAAAATAATAGCAACTTGTACCTAAGAGGTAAAAACTTGAGATTTAAAGTAGAAAATGTTTGAAAAATGTTGTGATTCTGAGTAAGCCTTATGACATTTCTACACCACCCTTGAGTGGTGGTCCTCATCCCCACTGAGGACCTTATTTCTCAGTATTGCAAAGGTGATTCTTTCATGGTCAGACTTTACTCTGAATGCTGTATGAAAAGTTACAGCTACAGTTTTTCCAACACTGTAAGTACAAGTTCAACCATGTAATCATAGATAACATAGAAGGCCAAGGTCTCAGTCAATTACTAATTTAACCGTGTTTTCCTGCCCAGATATCCATTTGTTTTTGGTGATGGTAATAACAAAATTTTAAAATTTTATTAATTTATTTGTTTTTCATTTGGTTGTTTAATCATATTTTTGCTCCAGTTTGTTCCATAGAGGGTTTGAGAAAGCCTACAGTAAAAGTACATATGGTACATTAAAAATATCCAGGACAGGAAAACAAAATTTAAATAGGAAACCAAGACCAGAACAAACCCCAAGACACAAAGACTCAGGACCTTAAGTTCAGCAAATATTTTGTTCTTCTGATAAACTTTGATGTTGACTACAACCAAACAGTGATTTCACTTCCTTCCTTAGTGGGGAGCTCTGATAGGATGTGGCACTGCCATGAACCTGATGAGTGGAAATGGCTCCCTCTATATGTATATTTCCCCCAGAGCCTTGCTGTTGCCCATCTGAGGACCACAATTGTATTTAATTTACCTACATAGCCATGTATGGTTATGTATCCCTAAGCAGACTATAAGTAACTTGAGAGCAAGGATTATATTTTATAATTCTGCATCTTCCTCAGTGAATAACACATTAGTAAGTATATAGGAAGGGCATCGTAATCTGGCTTGAAGACAATGTGTTATTCATATTCCAGCAGAAATTGATAATGATTCTTCAATTTCAGTGAACTGGAAGGGGTTAAATATAGAATGATTAGGACAGAAACTAGTGTAGGGCTTATGACACTTCCTTTTTTTTTTTCCCTAAAAAAATTTTTTTGTAGCAGTTTATTTATTTCATTTTTTTATACAGCCGTTTCCTATTAGTTATCTATTTTATACATATTAGTGTATATATGTCAATCCCAATCTCCCAATTCACACCCCCCCCTTGCTTTCCCACCTTGGTGTCCATACGTTTGTTCTCTACATCTGTGTCTCTGTTTCTACCTTGCAAACTGGTTCATCTATACTGTTTTTGTAGATTCCACATATATGCATTAATATACAGTATTTGTTTTTCTCTTTCTGACTTAGTTCACTCTGTATGACAGACTCTAGGTCCATCCACTTCTCTACAAATGACCCAGTTTTGTTCCTTTTTATGGCTGAATAATATTCCATTGCAAGTATGTACCACATCTTCTTTATCCATTCGTCTGTCGATGGGCATTTAGGTTGCTTCCATGACCTGGCTATTGTAAATAGTGCTGCAGTGAACATTGGGGAGCATGTTTTCTTTTTGAATTATGGTTTCCTCTGGGTATATGCCCAGTAGTGGGATTGCTGGGTCATATGGTAATTCTATTTTTACTTTTTAAGGAACGTCCATACTGTTCTCCATAGTGGCTGTATCAATTTACATTCCCACCAACAGTGCAAGAGGGTTCCCTTTTCTCCATACCCTCTCCAGCATTTGTTGTTTGTAGATTTTCTGATGATGCCTATTCTAACCAGTGTGAGGTGATACCTCATTGTAGTTTTGATTTGCATTTCTCTAATAATTAGTGATGTTGAGCATCTTTTCATGTGTTTGTTGGCCATCTGTATGTCTTCTTTGGTGAAATGTCTATTTAGGACTTCTGCCCATTTTTCGATTGGGTTGTTTGTTTCTTTAATATTGAGCTGCATGAGCTGTTTATATATTTTGGAGATTAATCCTTTGTCCGTCGATTCATTTGCAAATATTTTCTCCCATTCTGAGGGTTGTCTTTTCATCTTGTTTATAGTTTCCTTTGCTGTGCAAAAGCTTTTAAGTTTCATTAGGTCCCAATTGCTTGTTTTTGTTTTTATTTCCATTACTCTAGGAGGTGGATCAAAAAAGATCTTGCTGTGATTTATGTCAGAGTGTTCCTCCTATGTTTTCCTCTAAGAGTTTTATAGTGTCTGGTCTTACATTTATGTCTTTCATCCATTTTGAGTTTATTTTTGTGTATGGTGTTAGGGAGTGTTCTAATTTCATTCTTTTACATGTAGCTGTCCAGTTTTCCCAGCACCACTTATTGAAGAGACTGTCTTTTCTCCATTGTATATCCTTGCCTCCTTTGTCATAGATTAGTTGACTGTAGGTGCGTGAGTTTCCCTCTGGGCTTTCTATCGTGTTCCATTGATCTATATTTCTGTTTTTGTGCCAGTACCATATTGTCTTGATTACTGTAGCTTTGTAGTATAGTCTGAAGTCAAGAAGTCTGATTCCTCCAGCTCCGTTTTTTTCCCTCAAGATTGCTTTGGGTATTCGGGGTCTTTTGTGTCTCCATACAAATTTTAAGATTTTTTGTTCTAGTTCTGTAAAAAATGCCATTGGTAGTTTGATAGTGATTGCACTGAATCTGTAGATTGCTTTGGGCAGTATAGTCATTTGCACAATATTGATTCTTCCAATCCAAGAACATGGTATATCTCTCCATACGTTTGTGTCATCTTTAATTTCTTTCAGCAGTGTCTTATAGTTTCCTGAGTACAGGTCTTTTACTTCCTTATGTAGGTTTATTCCTAGGTATTTTATTCTTTTCGTTGCAATGGTGAATGGGATTGTTTCCTTGATTTCTCTTTCTGACCTTTCATTGTTAGTGTATAGGAATGCAAGAGATTTCTATGCATTAATTTTGTATCCTGCAACTTTACCAAATTCATTGATTAGCTCTAGTAGTTTTCTGGTGGCATCTTTAGGATTTTCCATGTATAGTATCATGTCATCTGCAAACAGTGACAGTTTTACTTCTTCTTTTCCAATTTGTATTCCTTTTATTTCTTTTTCTTCTCTGATTGCCATGGCTAGGACTTCCAAAACTATGTTGAATAATAGTGGTGAGAGTGGACATCCTTGTCTTGTTCCTGATCTTAGAGGAAATGCTTTCAGTTTTTCACCATTGAGAAAGATGTTGGCTGTGAGTTTATTGTATATGGCCTTTACTATGTTGCGGTAGGTTCCCTCTCTGCCCACTTTCTGGAGAGTTTTTGCCATAAATGGGTGTTGAATTTTGTCAAAAGCTTTTTCTACATCTATGGAGATGATCATGTAGTTTTTATTCTTCAATTTGCTAATATGGTGTATCACACTGAATGATTTGCATATATTGAAAAATCCTTGCTTCCCTGGGATAAATCCCACTTGATCATGGTGTATGATCCTTTTAATGTGTTGTTGGATTCTCTTTGCTAGTATTTTGTTCAGGATTTTTGAATCTATATTAATCAGTGATATTGGTCTCTAATTTTCTTTTTGTAGTATCTTTGTGTGGTTTCGTTGTCAGGGTGATGGTGGCCTCATAGAATGAGTTTGGGAGTGTTCCTTCTTCTGTTATTTTTTGGAAGAGTTAGAGAAGGATGGGTGATAGCTCTTCTGTAAATGTTTGATAGAATTCACCTGTGAAACCATCTGGTCCTGGACTTTTGTTTATTGGAAGGTTTTAAATCACAGTTTCAATTTCATTACTTGTGATTGGGCTGTTCATATTTTCTATTTCTTCCTGGTTCAGTTTTGGAAGGTTATACCTTTCTAAGCATTTCTCCATTTCTTCCAGGTTGTCCATTTTATTGGCATAGAGTTGCTTGTAGTAGTCTTTTATGATGCTTTGTATTTCTGCGGTGTCCATTGTAACTTCTCCTTTTTCATTTCTGATTTTATTGATTTGAGTCCTCTCCCTCTTTTTCTTGATGAGTCTGGCTAAAGGTTTATCAATTTTGTTTATCTTGTCAAAGAACCAGCTTTTAGTTTTATTGATCTTTGCTCTTGTTTTCTTTGTTTCTATTTCATTTATTTCTGCTCTGATCTTTATGATTTCTTTCCTTCTACTAACTTTGCATTTTGTTTGTTCTTCTTTCTCTAGTTCCTTTAGGTGTAAGGTTAGGTTGTGTATTTAAGAATTTTCTTGTTTCTTGAGGTAGGATTGTATTGCTATAAATTCCCCTCTTAGAACTGCTTTTGCTGCATACCACAGGTTTTGGATTGTTGTGTTTTCATTGTCATTTGTCTCTAGGTATTTTTTGATTTCCTCTTTGATTTCTTCAGTGATCTCTTGGTTATTTAGTAACGTATTGTTTAGCCTCCATGTGTTTGTGTTTTTTACGTTTTTTCCCCTGTAATTTATTTCTAATCTCATAGCATTGTGGTCAGAAAAGTTGCTTGATATGATTTCAATTTTCTTAAATTTACTGAGGCTTGATTTGTGACCCAAGATGTGATCTCTCCTGGAAAATGTTCCCCATGCACTTGAGAAGAAAGTGTAATCTGCTGTTTTTGGATAGAATGTCCTATAAATATCAATTAAATCTATCTGGTCTATTGTGTCCTTTAAAGCTTGTGTTTCCTTATTCATTTTCTGTCTGGATAATCTGTCCATTGGTGTAAGTGAGGTGTTAAATTCCCCCACTATTATTGTGTTAACTGTTGATTTCCTCTTTTATAGCTCTTAGCATTTGCCTTATGTACTGAGGTGCTCCTATGTTGGGTGTGTATATATTTATAATTATTATAGCTTCTTCTTGGATTGATCCCCTGATCATTATGTAGTGTCCTTCCTTGTCTCTTGTAACATTCTGTGTTTTAAAGTCTATTTTGTCTGATATGAGTATTGCTACTCCACCTTTCTTATGACTTCCATTTGCATGGAATATCTTTTTCCATCCCGTCACTTTCAGGCTGTATGTGTCCCTAGGTCTGAAGTGGGTCTCTTATAGACAGCATATATACGGGTCTTGTTTTTGTATCCATTTAGCGAGCCTGTGTCTTTTGGTTGGATCATTTAATCCATTCACATTTAAGGTAGTTATCGATATGTATGTTTCTATTACCATTTTCTTAATTTTTTTGGGTATGTGTTTGTAGGTCCTTTTCTTCTCTTTTGTTTCCCACTTAGAGAAGTTCCTTTAGCATTTGTTGTAGAGCTGGTTTGGTGGCGCTGAATTGTCTTAGCTTTTGCTTGTCTGTAAAGCTTTTGATATGTCTGTCGAATCTGAATGAGACCCTTGCCGGGTAGAGTAATCTTGGTTGTAGGTTCTTCTCTTTCATCACTTTAAGTATATCATGCCACTCCCTTCTGGCTTGTAGAGTTTCTGCTGAGAAATCAGATGTTAACCTTATGGGAGTTCCTTTGTATGTGATTTGTTGTTTTTCCCTTGTTGCTTTCAATAATTTTTCTTTGTCTTTAATTTTTGTCAATTTGATTAGTATGTGTCTGGCGTGTTTCTCCTTGGGTTTATCCTGCCTGGGACTCTCTGCACTCCTGGACTTGGGTGGCTATTTCCTTTCCCATGTTAGGGAAGTTGTCGACTATAATCTCTTCAAATATTTTCTCTGGTCCTTTCTCTCTCTCTTCTCCTTCTGGGACCCCTATAATGCGAATGTTGTTGCGTTTAATGTTGTCCCAGAGGTCTCTTAGGCTGTCTTCATTTCTTTTCATTCTTTTTTCTTTATTCTCTTCTGCAGCAGTAAATTCCACCATTCTGTCTTCCAGGTCACGTATCCGTTCTTCTGCCTCAGCTATTCTGCTATTGATTCCTTCTAGTGTAGTTTTCATTTCAGTTATTGTATTGTTCATCTCTGTTTGTTTGTTCTTTAATTCTTCTAGGTCGTTGTTAAACATTTCTTACATCTTCTCGATCTTCGCCTCCATTGTTTTTCCGAGGTCCTGGATCATCTTCACTATCATTATTCTGAATTCTTTTTCTGGAAGGTGCCTATCTCCACTTCATTTAGTTGTTTTTCTGTGGTTTTATCTTGTTCCTTCATCTGGTACATAGCCCTCTGCCTTTTCATCTTGTCTCTCTTTCTGTGAATGTGGTTTTTGTTCCACAGGCTGCAGGATTGTAGTTCTTCTTGCTTCTGCTGTCTGCCTTCTGGTGGATGAGGCTATCTAAGAGGCTTGTGCAAGTTTCCTGTTGGGAGGGACTGGTGGTGGGTAGAGCTGGCTGTTGCTCTGGTGGGCAGAGCTCAGTAAAACTTTAATCTGCTTGTCTGCTGACTGGTGGGGCTGGGTTCCCTCCCTGTTGGTTGTTTTGCCTGAGGCAACCCAACACTGGAGCCTACCTGGGCTTTTTGGTGGGGCTAATGGCGGACTCTGGGAGGGCTCATTCCAAGGAGTTCTTCCCAGAACTTCTGCTGCCAGTGTCCTTGTCCCTGCAGTGAGCCACAGCCACCCCCCTGCCTCTGCAGGAGACCCTCCAACACTAGCAGGTTGTTCTGGTTCAGTCTCCTATGGGGTCACTGCTCCTTCCCCCTGCGTCTTGATGTACACACTACTTTGTGTGTGCCCTCCAAGAGTGGAGTCTCTGTTTCCCCCAGTCCTGTCGAAGTCCTACAATCAAATCCCGCTAGCCTTCAAAGTCTGATTCTTTGGGAATCCTCCTCCCATTGCTGGACCCCCAGGTTGGGAAGCCTGATATGGGGTTCAGAACCTTCACTGCAGTGGGTAGACTTCTGTGGTATAATTGTTCTCCAGTTTGTGAGTCATCCACAGACTAGGTTTGTGGGCGACTCACAAACTGGGGGTGTGGTTATGGGATCCACACTTTCTAATTACAGTGGATTAAAGTGTTAACTCTTGTTTTTTTCTTCTGTGATCTTCCTGTCTGAGCCTTAACACTTAAGAGCAGATCTGTTAATGAGATATTTGACCTTTAATTTTTTTCCAAGTTAGTAGTTCAAAAGTAGTCCTATTTTTAGGACTGGGAGAATAGAAACCTATGCAGGGTAAAATATAAATCTGTGCTGTAAAATCTGATTTAGTGTCACTTTTCAGTAGTCGGTGCATCTCTGCACCCCCTACCTTTCTCCTTTTGAACTGAAATGGTCTCATAGTTAATACAACCTGATTTTTTTTTCCTTTGTATGGGTTTCAGTCACTCTTTATGTTACTTTTGCATCTGCTTAAGTAGACACATAATTTAAACATAATTCTAATTCCAAATTGTGCACAAGTTTTAACTGGTATATAGAATTCTATATTCTTAAGTTAAAATGTACATTGCAGCATGGTTCACTATGTTAGCTCTTTAGCATTTATCATCTTGCAGGATAAATGCAATATTCCCTCACCTGAGATAATTTAAGGTATTAAAATTTAAGACACATATGGTAAGAGAGGCCAATAACCATCCCAGTGTGGTTTGAAGGAGTGCTTTCCCTCTGTACAGTGTATGTTCTTTAAGGGCAGCAGCCATTGCTTTCTACCTCATTGTAATTCACACTGCATCCAGCGCTACTGGAAAACTAATGAAAATGCTAGGACTACAAGGGTTTATTTTACTGTTGAGAATTCTCAGTGGTTACAGTATTATGCAGTGCCTAATTCTCTTGGTGTCACATTTTTTTTTTAATAGTGATTTTTATTTTTAATCCAGTGATCCATTTCGTTCATTAACCCCCTAACCACTGAGTAAGTTTCATGTCACAAAAGGGCTTCCAAAGGAAGAGGCATGAATTACATTTATTATAAATGTAAATGTTCTAATCATCCTAAATCTCTCTTTCTCTCTCTCTCTTCCTATATTTTTCTCATTGGCATTAAAAACTATGGCTTTTAAGTCAAACTATGAAAGATCAAAGTGCTAGAATAAGAGAGTAAATACGGTGTTTCTCCCGGACTCTGATCTCATGTGATACAACTGTTGCCATAGCAAAATTAGGTTAAATTTAATAAAATCTGCTCATTGCTCCCATGGAAAAACTAAACTAGGGCATAAGGATTTTAATGTCACTTGTTCCCCTTTCATTTGATTTCCCATCCTTAACACAAAATAAACATTGAGTGTACCCTTTATTTTGAAAAAAATTGATTTGCTGTGGGAAGTTGACTGGTATTGGATCCTGTGTGTGATCTGTACAGATTTGTACCCAAAACAGTAATTGTCATTCATGCCATGCCTTTATGTGTCAAGTGCTGTATCTGATGAACAACTGGTGCCCAAGATGACTAAGGCAGTTTTGAAATGTAGGGGATATTATCTCCAGGATATTATGAAATATGTTAAGATTTTATTTTGATTTTTTTCCCTTGCCATTTAAAGCATGCTTTCTTTTTTCTGTGTATCAATGTGTGTGGATGTGCATTTCAGTAAAACTCCCAAAAATCAGTTTTTAATGTGGAGTTTAGAATTATTATGTTGATGCTTGTGTGAGCACTGTAAAAATACTACGGCTGCATTTTGTATGCTATATTGTTCCCTGTAGTAGGGATATGTGTTTGCAGTTTAAAATAAGTCCATGTATTGCCGCTGCTGTCAACTGCCCATGACCACAGAAGCTGCTTTCTGGACAGCATCTTTATTACACTCTGCAAGTGTCCACAAGCCATATCAAAAAAGCAAGAAACAGGAGAGAAAGCACACCTCTTTGAAAGTGGAAATGTCAGCTGCAGTGAGAGAAGGGTAAGAATGATTGATAGTTTAAGAGAATGAAAGACTGCTTTCAGGAATGAATGAGGACCAGAATCTGAGTGCTTCAAAATATCGTGCTTAGCAGTAACCCAGGGAACTCACGAGGCAAGAGAATACTGAGTTCATAATTCGAAAAATTCTCTTGAATAAAATGCATTAGTTAGAAAAGTAATTAAATTAAAGTATTTAGGTGAAAATATACCTCATATGAAAAATACGTCTGAGTTAGGAAGCTAAGTAACTGAGAAAGATACTACCATGACAAAGAAATGTATACACATGCATATATGCGTTAGAACTAAACTGTCAAATACAACAGCCACTAGCTACATTTGGCTACTTAAGTTTAAATTAATTAAAATAAAATCAGATTTAAAATCAGGTTTTTCAGTTGCACTACCCATATTTCAAGTGTTAAACAGCCACATGTGGCTACTGGCTACCATATTTAATGGCGCAGGCATAGAACATTTCTATTATTGCAGAAAGTTATCTAGGATAATGCTGCTCTAGAAGAATTTCTTCTTAATCAAGAAAGGTACAAGGATCATGATACTGTTCTTTAATGATAAAAATAAGCCAAACGGTGTAAGAGTGAGGATATATTTAGCAGCTGACTTTGCCTGGGGACGTAATGGTAACCTGAGAATCACAAACAACGAAGCTATCCCCAGCTCTGCTCTAAAACTTCTCTGTGATATCTTGGACCTATTATTGTATCTTTCCAAACTTGAACCTGCCTTGCATGTGTTTTGTATTCCAGCCTAACTCCTGGTTTGCTGTTCCCTCTCTCATTTTCTTTAGCTTATGATTTCTTCTTTTTTCTCTTTTTTTAAGTTGAAGTATAGTTGACATGCAATATTATATTAGTTTCAGGTGTACCGTGTAGTAATTCAGCATTTATATACATTACAAATTGATCACCACGATGAGTCTAGTAACCATCTGTGACCCTGCAAAGTTATTGCAATATTATTGACTATATTCCCTGTGCTGGGCATTATATCCCCATGACTTATTTGTTTTATACCTGGAAGCTATGACTCATAATTCCTTCAGGCTATTTCAGCCAACTCCTTACTTGCCTATCTTCTGACAACCACCAGTTTGTTCTTTCTATGAGTCTGTGTTTCTGTTTCATTTTGTTTGTTCTTGTGTTTTTTAGATTCCACATAGAAGTGAAATCATACAATATTTGTCTTTCTCTGTCTGACTTACTTCCCTTAGCATAATATCCTCTAGGTGCATCATGTTGTCTCAAATGGCAAGGTTTCATTCTTTTATATGGCTGAGTAATAGTCCATTATATATATATATATAATTTGCATAATTTTTATCCATTCATCTATCAGTGGACACTTAAGTTGCTTCCATATCTTCACTATTGTGAATGATGCTGCAGTGTACATAAGGGTGCAGATATCTTTCCAAATTAGTGTTTTGTTTTCTTTGGATAAATACCTGGAAGTGGAATGACTTGATCCTATGGTAGTTCTATTTTTAATTTTTAAAAACTTCCATGTTGTTTTCTATAGTGGCTGCATCAATTTACGTTCCCACCAACAGTGTAGAAGGGTCCCCTTTTTTTCCACATCCTTTCCATCACTTGTTATTTCTTGTTTTTTTTTTTTTTTTTTGGGAAAAGCCATTCTGACAGGTATGAGGTAATAAATTTTTATTTGCATTTCCCTAATGATTTGTGTTGTTGAATATCTTTTCATGTTTATGTTGGCCATCTGTATGTCTTCCTTGGAAAAATGTCTCTTCAGGTTCTCTGCCCATTTTTTAATTAGATTGTTTTTTTGATATGAGTTGTAAGAAATCTCTATATTTTTTTATATTAACCCCTTATTGCATATATGATTTTAAAATATCTTTTCTAATTCAGTAGGTTGCCTTTTCTTTTTGTTGATGATTTCTTTCCCTCAGCAAAAGCTTTTTAGTTTGATGTAGTTCCATTTGTTTATTTTTGCTTTTGTTGCCCTTGCTTGAGGAGACAGATCCAAAAAATATAGCCAAGACTGATGTCAAAGAGACCAGTCTGGGGCTTAGACCCCTCACTTCCCAGGGGGGACCTCTGTGGTTGTGGTATCCCTCCTGCTTGTGGGTTGCCACACCAGGGTTGTGGGTTCTGCCTAGACTGTGTCATATTTTAGGCGGGAGACTCCTCCCATCTGTCTCAACGTGGCCTTTTCTTTATATCCTTAGTTGTAGAGAATCTTCTGCTAGTCTTCAGGTTGTTCTCAGAGATAGTTGTCCTATATGTAGTTATAGCTTTGGCATGTCTGTGGGAAGAGGTGAGCTCAGGATCTTCTTACTCCACCATGTTGATCTGGACCTCCCTCCAGGTTTTGATTTCTTTGTGTACCTTTAAAAAAATTGTTAACTTATTGTATTAATTGTGTTTATGCAAAGTACTTTAAATCTTTCTAGGGAGGTACGAATTAGAAATAAATGACCCTTTCTTTCTCTTTCAAGCTTGGTTTTCCTACTTGTTAAAAAAGAATTGATATTACTAACCCACAGATCATAATAGTGTGAGAATTAACGAATTGATCATTGGGAACAATTGGAAAAATGTAAAACATTATATGCAGAGTGGCATGGATATTTGGAAAACACCATGTAGGAAAAGCAATGGTTCTTAAAGGCTTGGTGCATTTTCAAATTTAAAAATCCTCAGAAATTTCTCAAATTAGTGTTTAAATTCTATGATATTGCAATTATTTTATGTGTCTAGACAGTGACTTTGATGTGAATGACTCATTTTGGGGGGTTCATCTGTTTGAACACCTGGAAAAACCCAGACCCAGATTTTTAGGACTAAAAATATGTATAAGTTTCTTGTAGGTGTTCATAGACATTGAGATAGTTTCAATATTATGTAAATTTCTCAGAAGCTCAAAATAATTGAAAGGTGTGTTATGTAACTTTGCAACGTCTCTATGAAATGGATAAGGGGCAATTTTAATCATTTTTCTATAGATTTAACATTAAAAACATTTTTAGGATTAAATACATTATTGGTATTATTTTGTTCTGTGGCAGGTAGACTGAAGCAATGCAACACCTATTATTAACCTAAGCTAATTACTCAGCAGGTTATTGCTAGTTATTTCATTTAAATTGACACGAATCCCTTTTATTTTTAATTAGTGAGAGAAATTGATTTAAAAGAATTTTAGCAGGATGATAAGATGAACAAAAACCAGATGTAGAGTTTCTCAGTAAAAAGATAGTTTAGAATTTTGGAGTATAAGCAAAGATAATTTATTAGGAGATGTTCTAACATTATTCCTATAATGCCTTTTACTTTTAAATTAATGAACTACTAATTGCAGACTTAGAATAATTGTCATTATTAATGAATATGAAAAAGAATGTTGGTGCTTTACTTGTGGAAATTATTTCAGGCCACTAAATTGTTCTTCTTAATCTAAATGATGTTAATATAGTTTCTAAATTTATCTGAAAATTTAAAATCTGGCTCAAAAATCCCACTTCATTAATTCATTCATTTTTGGTTTTATTATGGATATTTCCAAGGATAACAGGAACTTCTAAAAGCAATGGAGGAATCTGAAATAATATCCGTAGTTAAAAAGAGGCCTTACTTCTTTTTGAAGAAATATTGTATCTGGATGGTAGAGTTTTAATTGTTTTCATAAAATCAGATTAAGTGACTGCTGTCAGACAACACACATCTTGTTTTTCTCTCTCTGAGAAACTCATATATAAAGGAATATCAGTAGAATAGAGGTTTTTGAACTTCTTAACCATTGAAACCTAAATTGCCACTTCAGCTGCTGTAAAAGATGTGATCTAGATATTAAGATTTATGAGCATTTGGGATTTTTTTACTGCCATTCAGCCGGAAATACAGGGAGGCCCTGAGATGGGAATGAGGGCAGGTCGAGAATCACCAGCTAGTACTGAAAATGCAAGAAAGGATGTGTGGGACTCAGAACCACATATTTGATTTTCTTCTGCCTCAAAATATTCAAAGTTAGGATAGAAACAGTAGCACCCAGTTCAATATTCTATGAACTTGGCCTTCCTTTAAAAATGATATAAACTTAAGTGTCCTATAAGAGAAACTATTTCATTCTTGTTAAACATGGAAGCCAATTGAATTGCCCTGCTTTAGGGTCTTCTGAAGTAAACTTTGAAGTAAGGGAAATATTTTTATGTAAGTGTAAATAACAGCATGTGATGTCAAATCTAGTTTATAAATACATTTGTCATAGATTTTTGGAGGTAGGTGGGACCTTGGAAAGTTATTTGAATGATTAAGTATAAACTAGTATTATTTCCATTTTATGTATAAAGCTAAAGGGGGTGGAGAGGTCATCTGCTTGAGTTCAAAATGTTAATAAAGTGCCAAAGGAACCCAGTTCTCCAGCCCAGTTTTCCATCTTAGGATGGAGTTTCTTCCACCACCACCGTTGCTTTATTTAGTCCTTCTGAGGGCTCTTGCGTACATTAGATGGTAAGGAAGCATAGAAGGGTAGAATATATAATCAACATTTCCTAAAATAGAAACATTGTTCTCCAATAGTAGAAAAAGTGGAAAGTGCGTCTAATCATGTATTGTGATGTGTTCCAATGAAAGTATTACCCCATTTCTCCTCAGGGTCTAACATGTTACCATGAGATATATATATGGGAAGTTGGGCTTGGTTAATGTTCTCCATGAGTTATTGCTGAGGTATAAAATTTAATGTGTCAATAATTATCCTATGTGGTTATTAAGTGTTAATTATTAATATTAAAGAAAATTAGGGAGAACAAATAACTTCACCTAATAATCAGATGCTAAACAAACCAAGAATATATTTTGAAACGAAGGGAGATGAACTACATGATTTATAAGATCTTCCTGAGCTTTAAAATTCAGTGATCATGATTACTAGATACTCTTTGCTTTGCTGTTTTTCATATTTAAAAAAAAAAAAAATATATATATATATATATTTGCCTTTTTGGAATATTTGCATGCCTCCAGTTTATTCAAAGGTTAGTTTGATAATCTTATAACAGAGTTTCTTTATTCCAAATATGGATTAAAAAAATCAGAACAATAAAGTTATAGAAGGACTAGAAATCACTGTGCTTCCCAGTTCCACTCTAAATAAGTCATAGTTGAAAGAAATTGGACACATCAAAGATTTGTACTGTGCAGGTATAAATGGTAGCACAAATGGTGATGGTGCTACAAGTCACTCCATGACTTGAGTGAAAACCTTTTATCAGTTAGTGATATGTATAATCAGCTTTCAAAGATGGACTCTAAGCAAACTGTACTACTTATGGAATGTTTGATTTTTATATAATTTTTGTATACTTTTAATATAATTTTTATACAGTTTGTCATTATCATTGCAGTAGTCATTGATGAAAATATACCGTACATCCCATGTAGACTAAACAAATCTGCAGTACATGGCATCATCATTAACTGGTCTTTATGTAAATTAAAATTTTTTTCTTAACTTATGCAGTGTGCCTAGTAGAAAAGATCCTCCTCCAAGTTAATGGAAAGGCTATGAAATTGCATTTGCAATACACTTAGGAGTTCACTATCTACACAAGGCAAGTACCAGGGCTTTCATAGTTATTAGTCCCTTAGTACTTGCTCTGTGAGGACAGAGTCCAAACTGTTTGTGGGGATCAAAATGCTACGCTTTCAGTTCAATTTAGTAGACCAGATGGATAGAAGTTTATATTAGGTAAGGGGAAACTCTCCAGAACAAAATGGGGGCCAGAGAGTGTAAAAAAGAGCAAATAAATATGTTATGGAGACTTATCTCGTGAAAGGTGACTGGAACATAGATTGGCTTTCATGATTGGAAATGGTAGAAAATCAGATTCAAACTTTCTTTAGAGAGTTTTCCCATTTCCAGGTAGAAGAGAATCTTAAAACTTTTTTTGTGTGTCCTATGAGGTACGTCTATCCTTGCAATCTTTTAATACTTGCAAAATGCTGCTAATTTGCACATGTTTGTAACAATGAAGACTGTAGTTGATCCTAATCCATCCTCAAAACTCCTGATTAGATTTGGAAGAAAAATATGGATAGAGAGGTTGAATAAAAGAGGTATATGTGTTGTGGGTCTACATCATTTATTTGGTAAGAGGTTTTTTACAATTAGACTTCAGCAGGTTGATTTGAATGGGAAACAGAGGAAGGGGATTTTAAATATGTTCCATTTCTTAAAATGACTTCTGTTGTTACCTATTTTGAGTGCATGTGCACATTCACATATACACACTTCTTCTGACTTACATTCTTTGCAGTTACTGCTGTTTCTAAGCACAGGGAAACTTTTTTTCCTGATGTGGTTACAATTTACAGGGTGGTCTGCATTGGCCCCTCTTTTCTAGGACCTGCTACTGGTTCTCTTGGTTCTCCAGGCATATCTTTATACCTGGGTGGCTTTAGATACAGTGAGGAAACATATCTCAAGCAAAAATAAATAATTCAAACTATTTAATTTTTGAAAGGGGACTAAAATTGTATTGTGTCTGGTTGGAATTCTCTGCTTTGGCCCTATTTTTGGCCGATGTTTTCAGTGGAGAGTGTCCCCATTCTTAAACATCACATTAATCCCTATTGCTCTTAATAAGGTAACAAAGAACTGTGTATATAAAGATGAGCGCAGCCTTCCCATCCCAAAGAAACATATGTTTTGCTGCAACAGATCTTGCTTTTGCAAAGAGACACAAATGCCTTTACTTTATCATTTCTGATTCTTTCCTGGCTTTCCGAGCATCTGCCTCTCTTCTTTCTCTCTCTGCCTTCCTTTGTCAAAAGCATGAAGTGTAGATACGTGGAGCCCTAGAACCTTTTGTTTTTAGGTAACTCTTTTGGATAAAGTTTGGGTGAATAAATTCAGATAACTCAACAACTTACTCAAAGGGAATATGGATGTTTGGGCCGATGTAGTGAAACTTTTTAAAAGGTCTGAATGTAGTCAGTCTCCCCCCGACCCCCGCCCATTTTCCTCACCTTCCGTGCTCTTATCAGCTCATTCTAAGGGGACTTTCATTCCTCATACTTCATTGAAACTCTGCTAATAATAAGGTTACCAAAGACTTTAATCTTGCCAAATCTAGTGTCTTATCTCTGCCCTCTTGACTTTTCAGCAGCCTTCCACATAACTGACCACTCCCTTTTCTTTAACAGACTCTCACATCTTGGCTCCCAGCATCCCACACTCTCCTCATTTTCTGTCACTGGATAGCCATTTCTTTTCAACAACTTTTGATGGTTTTTCTGCTGTTATCAACCTTTAAATATTGGAATTTCCAAAGGCTTGGTTCTGGGCATTCTTCTCCCTTTCTTTCTAATTAAACTGTCTCCTTAAAGGGTTCTCATTTAGTTCCATGGCTTTAAATGCCCTCTTTTAGTGAATATACTCCAAAATTTGTATCTCCAGCCCTGACCTCTACACTGAACTTTGGATTTGTGTATCCAGCTTCCTGCTGGAAAGCTCCACTTGGATATCTGAAAGGCATCTCAGAACCAGAGCAGAACTCTTTATTCCCCCACCTCCTCTCCCGCCTACCTCTCTCTGTCTCTTTCTCACCTCAGTGATTAATATTACCCTCCATTCAGTTGCTCAGGACAAAAATGTAGTCATCACTTTTGATTAATTCTTTCTATCACTATCCACTCCCGGTCTAATCCATCAGTGAGTCCTGTTAGCACTTCCTTCAGAATACAACTAAAATCTGTTTTCTTCCAGATTTCACTGCTCTTCTTTCTTCCTTTCCTGCTCCTTTATAACCTTTCCACACAGCAACCAGAGTGATCTTTTAAAAAGTAAATTAGGCTGTACTTGCTCCTTCCTCCCCAAACCTTTCATTAATCCTCATTACACTTAGAATACAATTTGAATTCCTCATGCCAGTCAGTACTAACATATATAACCCCAGCTTACCTCTCTGACATACTGCTCCTCACCCTTCCTAAATCACTGATCTCAGCCACACTGGCCTTCTTTCTGTCCTTCTAACATACCAAGCTATTATTGACTCAAGGCCCTTGTAACTGCTAGTTCTCTGGTTGGGATGGTTTTAAGTCTATGGGTCTCAGTATAGATGTCCCCCCACAGAAAGGCCTCCTTGACCACTCAATCTAAAGGAGCTCCCCATTAAATCTACTGTATTTTATTCTCTTTGGAGCAATAGCATTGTCTAAAATGTTGTCCACTTATTTATCTGTTTATTGTCTTTCTGCTGCATGAGGACAGGACCCTTGCTGGTCTGGTTCACTCTAGCTACTATTACTCTAGTAGCAGTGTACAAAAAGAAACCCTGTGTATTCAATGAAAGATGCTTGAATAAATGCTCTAGAAATAAAAGGATTAAAATCCTCTTACAAATGAGAGGTCTTTACAACTAAAAGAATTTTTCAGTTCTTTTCAGGTTATAATCAAAAGTGATTTTGGAAACAGTCAAACTGAATGCTGTGATTTGATTAAGTTCATCTAATGAAATTTTAGAATTTAGCAATTCCAGCATATTATAATTACTGAAGTTTTTCATATACTAAAGGACCAATCAGAATGCACAGTTCCAATCAAGTGTGCTTATCAGATAAGAGGAAATGGTATGCTGCACGGAGGAGAAGGGGAACATAGACAGGGGCAGGCCTGCTAAAGTGACATCAAGGTTAGGTGAGATCTTTGAGTGCCTTCAGTAGCTCCAGCATAGGGTTAGGTCAATAAGAGAAGCAAGAGGGTGCTGGACATCCTCTCTAATAACTGTGACTCCCTTTTCAGTATTTCTTCAAAATGTCAGAATGAGCAAATAAATAAGTGTTGTATGTCACCCTCAAGCAGGAAATATAGGGACAAGAAATTAAAATCTTGGAGATTGGAAGGTTTCTGAGATATTTACAGGAAACTCAGGCTGCATACTTGATCTGAGAACACCCCCAGTCTCACTCCCCGGCTACACTTCTTTCTTCTTTGCCTGGTGAGACATTTGTGGGTGGATATGCATCTGCAGACTCTTGCTTCCCTGTGCCTACCTCTCTCCTCATCCCTGGCTACAGGGGACTCTCTTTTCTGAACCCTTGCTGCCTGCCATCCCCTGCTGGGAACCAGAGGAGTTGGGCAGAGGGGTGTTTGCTTGAAGCTCAGGGAGGATTCTACAAATTACAAATCCCCAATATCAGAAACAGGGAGTCTATGAATGAATGTCAAGGGCTGTCTGTATGTGATATGGAGTATACTATTTAACTGTATAGAAAAGATATGCATATATTAATGTCAAATAACGATATTAGAGCATGTATGATTTAGTATCAGATGAATCATGATTATTTCTAATAGGGCAGTTGTGTCCCTTGGAAACTACTTAATGACCCACTTATTAGATTCTGTCTATTCCTTCAGGATGTCTGTGAGAAGCCACTCAAGTGTGATTATAGAAAGTTTAGAGTTCCTTGCAACCTTCAGTTTATATTGACGTTTTAGGTGTAAACTTTGTCTTGTCCTAAATCTCAGGTACCTCAGACTTCTTTTGAAGGGAGTAAAGATGAAAATTTGGACTTTTTCTTGTCAACTGGGACTTCATTATTAAATGGAAGGATATATTTATTAAGAACCTACTCAATGACAGGTACTCTTGTTTGGGACTTTTATAAATTTTATGTAATTCTCATAGGAACCTTGTGAATTAGCTATTATTTCACCTGTTTTACAAACAAGGAGACGGAGGCTCTGAGAAATTAAGTTCTTGCTCAAAGTTATGCAGCTAATGAGGCACAGATGAGCTCAAATCCCAGGTCTGATTTCTGAAGTCAGCCCATTTTCTGTGATAACATGGGTGTCTCCCTATGCTTTATTCCTTGTCTATATAAAGTCGGGCTAATAATACCTCCATATCTATTTTGTAAAACCATGAGAACCAGATGAATATGAATGTAATACCCATACAAATTCCAAGGTCTATTATGATTATTAGTAGCATTAATTTAACAACAATACCAAAGTGGTATTTTAAGTAACTGTCATTTTATACCACCATTTCTGAATACACATCGTGATTCTGTGAAGACTTCTATCTGCAACAGTGGATATTTTAATTATTTGTTAGACTCCTCATGGTTATGTTTGGGTTTCTTTGAGAATGAGTTTTACACCCTTCCAATTGTTGGCAAATATTCATACTGGGGAAAAACTATCCATCTGTTCAGTTGCTAGCCAAAACATCACAGTCAAAATAGCAGATTCAGCTCTAACATGAATTATGATGAGACAGTGTCACACAGAATATAAGTCATATCCTCATCAACAGATGTGGAAAGGGGTGGTGTCCGCCTAGGAAATTTTAAGATTTTCATCATATAAGATGAAAGATGGTATTTTAAGATACCCATCATATAAGGGTAAGGCTAGGTTTAGAAGAACATAGCAAATGCCAAAAATTACACCTACAGGTAGCATTAGAGTTGAAACTGAATGAACAGAAATAGAGGGGAAAACAAAAGACTAAATTAGTTAGCTTAAGCCCAGCCTCTATTACAGATAGACTTGACATCTCCTAGGCACTCAAGGAAGGCTGTTGGCGCTCCATAGAATGGAGGTCTACTTGAGTGGATTGGTCATTTACTCACCACAGTATCCAATATATTCTTGAAGCACACGGATGTTTGCCATGATCATCTTGAATGTTATTATTTTCCTTTTTTCTAAGGCATGTTTCTCGCATGCAGTACTAGTATAACTTTGTGCTTTTGGCCAGGATGCCCATGCCTATTATTGCTTTTTTTGTTTTGTTAAGTAATTTTTATTACTAAACACATAGCAAAAATGTTTATAACATAAGTATAAGGCACAAATAATAGTAAACAAAAACTTGTACAGCAATCAATCAGCCTAAGAAATAGAATGTTCCCACTACCTTTGAAGTTCCCTGTACTTCCTTTATCTTAACGTCCTCTCTGTCCTATGATGTAACCACTACCTCAGATCTTATGTATCATTCACTGGCTTCTCTTTATAGTTTTTCGCATATGTATTACAATTGATATTTTAGTTTAGTTTTATATGTTTTTAACCTTATTTAATTTTTTTTCTACTTTCTTTTTTGGCCCGGTATTCTGAGATTTATCCATGATGATGAATGTAGCTATAGCTCATTCAATTTCACTACTGTATAGTTTTCTATTATGTGAGTTTATCATAGTTTATTTGCTTTCTGTTTTTAACAATTACACACTCCATTGCCATGAACATTTATAAACTTATCTCCTATTGAACGTATACAGGAGTTTTTCTAGGGTATATAACTTGTAATGGAATTGTTGGGCCATGAGTATGCTTTTCTCAGCTTCACTAGATACTGTCAAATTATTTTCCAAGGGGACTGTATACATTTATACTTAACCATCTGTGTATCAGAGTTCGTGTTGTTTCAAATCTTTGCTAACATTAGACATTGTAGGATTTAAGGGTTGTTGCCAATTTTTAATTATCATTTTAATTATAATTTGCAGTTCTAGAAATTTTTTGGTTTAGACATTAAAGAATGTTTTTATCTTTCCTCATATTTGTATTCTTTTTTTAAATTTAAATTTAAAATTTTTTTGTAATCTTTTATTTTTAAAACATGTTAAACATTTACTTTAAATTCTGACAACCCCAATTATGAGATCTTTGTGAGTTTAATTCAGCTATATGATATTTCTGCCGAGTCTTCCTCACTAGTTTTTGTTTTTTTGTTTTGTGATTTTTTTTTTTTAAACTGTAAGCTCATGTGCTTTCAAAATTCTTTGAGGTCTGTGTTGAAGGTGTTTTCATCCAGAGTGAATTTGCTTTTGTTTCTGGTGGCTCACTAGGGCAATAACAGCCCTGGATCCCTCTAAGGTTAATTTCTATGTTTGAGGCTTCTTGGGCCAGAAGTATAATGTTAATTTAGGCTTCATACTTGGCCAATTGTCAAGGTATGGCTGTGAGTTCTCCGGAAAAAAATTATCCCACTCTATCCATTGCTAAAGTCTAGATTGGCAACTTCCTTGCTGTTCCTTCTGTGGGATAGGCTTATTCGAATCCACTCTAAGGGTATGACCCTTGGGAACCCAGGTCTATTCAGGAGTTTGGCCCAGGCACAGTTCCTAGTGCTTTGTACCCTGGCTGCTGTCAAAATGGAAGTTCAGGGTCCTTGTGTTAGCCAAATGTCCCCAGTGAGAGAGCCAGCCTCAGAGTTTACTTATTAACTCTCTGGTTTGCTGCTTTTGCTTCACTGCAATCATCTAATGATATTTTTCTTTCTTGTCATCTGAATGATGAATTTTATTTTTCAATTTTCTCTTTTTTAATGGAACTTCTTATATGCCTTAATTTTTCTTTATTTTTTTTAATTATAAAAACTTTCAATCATGCAGAAAAGATGAAGGGATAAGGTAGGAAGTGTATTACCTAGATTCATTAATTGTTAGTATTTTGTCATATTTGCTGTGTGTGTGTGTGTGTGTGTGTGTGTGTACGATGAACCATTTGGAAGTCAGTTGCAGATATCATGACACTTGACCCTGGATGTTTTGCTGTGCATCTTCTGAAAATAAGGATGTTCTCCTTTATAGTCACGGTACCATATCACACCTTAGAAAATGAATAAGAAGCCTCTAATATCTTATCTAATACCTAGTCCATATTCAAATTCCCCAGTTGTCCCTAAATATGTTTAATATATTTCTTTCCTCTAAAATGAGAATACAAATAATGTAGTGATGCATTTATTTTTCAGTGGAGCTATTTGGGTTATTTGGTTCATTGTGCTTTCAGATGTGGAAATACATTTTATTGTTTGCCCTTTTCTGAAGTTTGCTCTTGACTTTTGTTTTTCAAGTAGCCAGAAGAGCTACATCTTTTGCTCTCTGTTCACTTTCCTTTGAGTTGCTGATTATTTGGATATGCAGTTAAAGAACTATAACTTAGTTGAAAAAAATATTTTTATGTCCTTTTTAAAGAGCTTCGCCTCTCAAGTAGAAGATACAGAGGTGGTTAGCTCACTGACTTTCATGCATATAGTTATAAGGTTTAAGTTTTGTCAGGTAAGTGGACTGACCTCACCCAGGATTTCATCCCTGGGTGTGCTTTAAAAAAAGACATTTGGCTTTATACAACAAAACCAGTTTGTCATTGGACTTTTCTTTGGGTAACTGAATTCTGCTGAACCCTGTTGTGTCCTGCTGCTGGTCAACCCAGCTGCATGAAGATGGCCAGAGAATGATGAAGACGAAGAGTGATCCAAGTTACTTTATGGGGAGAAGACAGATGGATAAAGATTTCTTCTTAAACGTAAATCTAACCTAATGTTGCTGCTCATTACTGGTAGCTTTCTTTAGGGCTTAAGACTTGATGAATTTAGTGTTGCCTGACATATTTTTTAAACGGCTCAGGATTAAAAAAATATGTATTTCTGTTGAATAATAATAAGCACCAGGTAAGAAATATGGCTGTGCTGCTGCTTTTTGATGATTTCATAGTTATTTATATATTTAGCTACATACATGAAGCCCCCATGTTTGTATTTTTCTTTGCCACTGACTTCACAGCAGCTCAGTAGGATTTTAAATATTTATATTTTATATTTTCCAACACCTGCCCCATGACAATATACATAGACCATGCAAACAAAGATGTATTTAGTGAAGAGATTGTGAAACTGTTTTATTCCTGTCCTGATCTCAATCGGAAATGAAGCTGCTTTTTCAAACACTGTTTAGGCATGCTGTCTAGCAGTCAGTAATTGTGCTGATTATAATCATGAGCTTCTCTTCAACATGTGTATGGCTATTGTGGTAATAACTGGTGAATCATTGCATCTTAATTTGAATGAATAAAAAATAGAAAGCTCAGCAGAAGCATTCGTTAGAGAGGTAAAAAATCTTTAAAAAAAGAGAGAGAAAAAGAAAATAAGGTATATCCATGAATTTTAACTTCCTAGATAATGGAAAAATGACTTAGATAATATATATGCTTTTATAGTACTGCTAACATAAACATGAGCATATAATTTTGGGGGTTCAGTTAGTTTAGTTGCAAAATGACTTTTCTTCATCCTTCTTTATTTGTGTTTTTAAATTAGCATTCCTCAGTAATCAGAAGGTTCTGTTTCTTAATTTTTAGACCTAAATATTCCATTCGTTGTCTTTGGAAGGTTTTAAACGTATTTACAGTGACCACAATGGAAAATGTTGGATAGAACAGAACCATCTCTTTACATGCCAGAACCCAGTGGGCTAAAACAGTTTCTCTCTTAGCCCTACTTCTTGGGGGCATGTTTATTGTATGGTTATTTACTACAGCATGCTAATTTTTTAATTTCTTGGTTTTTATCTTAACTCCCTAATGTATTTCATTAATCTTACAATAAATAAGCTGTTATTATTAACTTTAACCCGTTGGTTTCAAACCTCAACTCTTTGTCTTTTCCCTTTATTTTACCCCAGATATGGTTAATTGAGAGTTGTTTGTTCTTCCTTTGAGATTTCTTGCCATGCTTGGTTTAATGTTCAAGCACAGACTGGAAGCTTCCTATCTAGATTGCTATGACATTTGATACTTGTCTCTTTCCTTTTCAGTCCATCTTGCATGCTTTTATCAAGTAAATCTTTTAAAAATATATCACCTCCCTACTGATTAGTGATCTAGGATGTGAAATCTATTCTCTGGCTAGATTTGAAGACCCCTTCCTTGTGTTTTTCAACATCATTATTCACAGCTTGGCTTTATGAAGACCATGTTCCGTTTAGGCGAACACCATCACTTCTTCAAAAAAAAAAAAAGTCTGGCTGCTTCTAGAAGGTGGGGAGGAGAGTATGTCTTTAATTTAGTACCTAGAAGATTAAACCATGACCAATTTACTGCAACTTCTGTCTCTGATGTTAAGAGGTAGAGTTTGGTGTTACAGGAGAGCCACCAAACAGGGCAGGTTATGGCAGCCAGTTCTGCAGAGCTCTTGATAGCGGGAGTTCAGAAGATGTTATAAGCTAGGATACCCAAGGTACCACCAAAGGCATTTCTTGAAGGAAGAGGAACTGCATTGAGGAAGAGAAAGCAGCAGGACAGGAGGAAAAGTTCTTTAGTCATATGCAGATTTAAAACTGGGGTTTACTCAAAGCCAATGGCCATTACAATTGTTTTTGGGATCATGGGAAGTCAATAAGCTGGATGGGTGCGTCAGGGTGGGACTGATCTTGACCTTTGAACAGGGCCACTATCCTGGCCTGGAAATGCAGTTGATGATAGGGCCAGTCTGACAGGAACCAGGAAGCTGAGTGTTCCATTGCCCTGTTGTAGCAGACTTGGGTGGGGAGCAGGGGGGAGTGTGGGCCTGAGAATATCTTGCTCCCTGTTTTTCCCATGCTGTTCCTTTGAAATACATACCTTTCGAAACCTATTCATTTACCCAAATGTCACATGTGCTATGATGGAAGGAGCACAGACTTAGGAAGTAAGCTGACCTAGACTTGAGTTTTTTCTTCTTGCTGGTTAGCTGGGTGACCCTGACCAAGTTACTTCACCATTCAAAACTCCAATTTCTTCCTTTGATAATGGAAATATTGATATATTCTCTGCTGGTGTAAGGAATGAAAAGTCTGCCTCTCAGTTTTTGGACTTAGAAAATTGCTTTTGTTAGCACCCATAGTCACGGAGAAAAAGAATATATGAAATCTTCCATATCTGTATATACATATAAAATGTGAAATCTAGAGGAAGATTTAAAGAAATACTAATTTCCATTGACAAGATTCTCTTAATTTTATTTGTTTCTCTGCATCCTTGACCCTTCAGTCTCTCTGCTGGCAGGGGGTTAGCAGTTGTAGGTAGCATAATCACCTGCCCCAGATGGTACTAGAAACTCCTTTTGTGAAAAGTCAGTACATTCTGGTACAAGAGAAATGCTTGCCTGGAGCCCCTGTATCTTCTGGAAGGTCACTGAAGGAAAACAAGTTACTGAAATATATCCCTAACATCTCAAGGGTATCCTGTCCATATTTGTATGCCCTGTGCTTGGTGCATGTTTGTTGAATTGTTAAATAAAGGATGCTTTTCTTTAGATTAAATTAAATTATATGCTTTTATTATAACTGTTCTCTGTGATAATATTGACTAAATTTATCTATATTTATGGAAATGAAAATTGTTGATCTAAAAATACTTTTTGAAATTTAAGTACTTCAGCTTGTCAGTACTTAGGAGACTAGTGAGGGTTGAAGTTCTGAGTTGAAATTTAAAGATCTCTTAATTGTTCAAATAAAATTCTGATGTATTTTATTAGGACATTTTTCTGATTATAAAATATGTAATTGTCAGTATGAAAAAACTAGGAAGGCATAGGAAAAGAAAGGGAAAAATATCACCCCTAATTACTAATATTTTGATATGTTTTCCTCCACTGTGTTTTCTATACATTTATGTATTGGTTATTTTGTTTCATTGTTTTTCTTCTTATTATAAGAATTATTTCTTTTCATAAAATATTCCTGAAAAATACTTTAATAGTGCTTGTCATATAGCTGTATCATTACTCATTTAATCATTCTTCTAATATTGGGCGTTTAAGTATTTACAATTTTAAATGCACCTGAAAGAAAGGTCTTTTGTTGACATCTTTGATTATTTCCTTAAAATACTTTCTTAGATAAACAATTACTATATCAAAATTTTAAATATGTATATATATATATATTTTATATATAAAGTAGTATGTATATTTTAATCCCAAACTCCTAATTTATCCCTATCCCATCCCCCTTTCCCCTTTGGTAATAATAAGTTTGTTTTCTATGTCTGTGAGTCTTAAGTATGTATAGTTTTTAAAGTTTTTTTTTTTTATATATATTGCCAATATTCTTCAGAAAGGTTGATTTAGTTTACCAGCCTTATGTCCTTTGAAGTGCATTATGGCATTTTAATCTCACTATATCCTTACCAGCACTGAGTGTTTTCATAAAAAATAAAGGCTTTGGACTCTTATTTATTCATCTAGTCTGTGTTACAGATATGTTCCTTATTAACTGGGACATTTGTTGTAACTAAACCAATACCTGAGGTAATACCTCTATTCTTCTGTATTACTTCTGCATTACTTTTTTTTTTTTTTATTTTATTTATTTATTTATTTATTTTTGGCTGCGTTGGGTCTTCATTGCTGCACGCAGGCCTTCTCTAGTTGTGGCGAGCAGAGGCTACTCTTCGTTGTGGTGCGCGGGCTTCTCATTGTGGTGGCTTCTCTTGTCGCGGAGCACAGGCTCTAGGCTCGTGGGCTTCAGTAGTTGTGGCTTGCGGGCTCTAGAGCGCAGGCTCAGTAGTTGTGGTGCACAGGCTTAGTTGCTCTGTGGCATGTGGGATCTTCCCGGACCAGGGCTCGGACCCGTGTCCCCTGCATTGGCAGGCGGTTTCTTAACCACTGCGCCACCAGGGAAGCTCCTGCATTACTTATTGATGTGACTATTTCTACCACGAGATTGTACAGGGATCAGATTTTACTCATCTTTATGCTGCCCATAAAGATGTAAGCATATATTAGGTGCTCAATAAACATGGAAAATAATTATCACATAATACCCACCTCGATGGATTCCACCGCCTACTAACATATCTGAGCATATGCTTTAAGCAAATATCAACTCTTTTTATTGGAAAGCATCACATAAAGTTCCTAGGTGTCATTCTTGTTTTTGTATGAAGAATCCATTCATTGGTAGCCTATAATGATATATTTAAAATAAGAATTCTTATCGCCTCCTCCCAAAGTCAGTGTTAGTATTGAGTATTTGTAATTTAGCTTGTAAATTGCATCGTAAGCACCAAGTAATTTAGCTTGTAAGCAGTGCCCATCTGAAAGAATCTTATGTTGTACTGTCAGTGGAGAGACACTGGAAAGTGTAGCTAGTGGTTAGTAAGAATGTAACCAAGATGTGAGCTTTAACAGAGATGTGAGATGTGTATTAAACCAGTTTCTGGAAATCATTTGCTTTTTGTATTTTATGGCAGTACCTTGTCGATCTGCATTTAGAATGATAATTCATGCTAATGTCTTTCATCTCCCATGAGGTAGCAGAAATCAATTCTAAAATGGCAGAATGAAAGGATATAGCAAATAAAGTCAATGAGCTGTCAAAGAATTTTTCTTCATCAAACAAGTCCCAAAGCACAGTGTGTTATACTGACCTTCCTTCACTCTTCTTTCTTGGATCCTTATGTTGATTTGATTCATGGCTTTTTCTTTTCTTTTTCTTTTCATAATAGAAAAATTAACAAACATGTTTGGTCAGTGAAACAGAAGGTATTTGAAAATAATACCTTGGAGCACTGTCTCAATCTTCAGGAAAATTGTGAAGAGGAGATACAGCATTGATTGCTGTTGCTAAGCAACAGCTTTCACCGCAGATGTGCTGGGGACAGTGGTGGTGTCTGCCAGCACACTATGCAGGCTAGAAAGCAGTGCGGCACTGTGACGTTTCTGAGGAATCAGAATCAGGGCTCTGCGTTTCCTCTTTCTGCACAATTCTCTGTGATCAGTATTTGAGACATTAAGATCATATTGTCAAATATTTAGACTGAAAAATTCGGAACACTTTTGGAATTTTTAGAGAGCTAGCTGTGAATAGATTTGTTAGAGCCAACTCTAAAGGAATCAGAATTCCTATTTTATTTCAGAAATACTATCAGTTTTCCCATTCATGCATTTATCCATTCGTCCATGCATATGTTCACACATTCATTTAGCTTGATAGTCAAGGCACTATCCTGCTCTTAAGAGTCTGGTATGTCTTGTATTGCTGACAGGTACACAGTAGGTATGATGGTAGGAAATTAGAGGTGGCATTGCAGCAGTGCAGATGTGGTATAATGAAGAGCCTCTTGGGCCTTCTTCATAGGACTGTACCGCTCAAGCTTTAGGGCACATGAAAATCTCCTGGGCAGCTTGTTAAAAGATTTCTTAGCCCTGTTCCTGGTGATCCTATTACCAGAGGTCTGGAAGGTAATTTAGGAATATGCATTTTATTTATTAATTTTTTTGAATTTTATTTTATTTTTTTTATATAGCAAGTTCTTATTAGTTATCCATTTTATACATATTAGTGTATATATGTCGATTCCAATCTCCCAATTCATCACACCACCACCACCCGCCCGCTATCACTTTCCCCACTTGGTGTCCATATGTTTGTTCTCTACATCTGTGTCTCTATTTCTGCCCTGCAAACCGGTTCATCTGTACCATTTTTCTAGGTTCCACATATATGCGTTAATATACAATATTTGTTTTTCTCTTTCTGACTTAGTTCACTCCATATGACAGTCTCTAGATCCATCCACATCTCGACAAATGACCCAGTTTCATTCCTTTTTACGGCTGAGTAATATTCCATCGTATATATGTACCACGTCTTCTTTATCCATTCGTGTGTCGATGGGCATTTAGGTTGCTTCCATGTCCTGGCTATTGTAAATAGTGCTGCAGTGAACATTGGGGTGCATGTTTCTTTTTGAATTATGGTTGAATTATGTCTTGCAGACAGCATATATATGGGTCTTGTTTTTGTATCCATTCAGCAAGCCTGTGTCTTTTGGTTGGAGCATTTAATCCATTCACGTTTGAGGTAATTATCGACATGTATGTTACTATTACCATTTTCTTAATTGTTATGGGTTTGTTTTTGTAAGTCTTTTTCTTCTCTTATGTTTCCCACTTAGAGAAGTTCCTTTAGCATTTGTTGTAGAGCTGGTTTGGTGGTGCTGAATTCTCTTAGCTTTTGCTTGTCGGTAAAGCTTTTGACTTCTCCATCGAATCTGAATGAGATCCTTGCTGGGCAGAGTAATCTTGGTTGTAGGTTCTTCCCTTTCATCACTTTAAATATATGTGCCACTCCCTTCTGGGTTGTAGAGTTTCTGCTGAGAAATTAGCTGTTAACCTTTTGGGAGTTCCCTTGTATGTTATTTGTCATTTTTCCCTTGTTGCTTTCAATGATTTTTCTTTGTCTTTAATTTTTGTCAATTTGATTACTATGTGTCTTGGCGTGTTTCGCCTTGGGTTTATCCTGCCTGGGACTGTCTGCGCTTCCTGGACTTGGGTGGCTATTTCCTTTCCCATGTTAGGGAAATTTTCGACTATAACCTCTTCAAATATTTTCTTGGATCCTCTCTCTCTGTCTTCTCCTTCTGGGACCCCTATAATGCGAATGTTGTTGCGTTCAATGTTGTCCCAGAGGTCTCTTAGGCTGTCTTCATATCTTTTCATTCTTTTTTCTTTATTCTGTTCTGCGGCAGTGAATTCCACCATTGTCTTCCAGGTCACTTATCTGTTCTTCTGCCGCAATTATTCTGCTATTGATTCCTTCTAGTGTATTTTTCATTTCAGTTATTGTTTTGTTCATCTCCGTTTGTTTGTTCTTTAATTCTTCTAGGTGTTTGTTCTTTAATTCTTCTAGGTCTTTGTTAAACATTTCTTGCATCTTCTCGATCTTTGCCTCCATTCTTTTTCCGAGGTCCTGGATCATCTTCACTCTCATTATTCTGAATTCACTTTCTGGAAGGTTGCCTATCTCCACTTCATTTAGTTGTTTTTCTGGGGTTTTATCTTGTTCCTTCATCTGGTACATAGCCCTCTGCCTTTTCATCTTGTCTCTCTTTCTGTGAATGTGGTTTTTGTTCCACAGGCTGCAGGATTGTAGTTCTTCTTGCTTCCACTAGGAATATGCTATTTATACAAGCTCTGTGAGTGATTCCGATACTGGTGCTAGGAGTCCCACTCTTAAGAAATACCAAAGTAGGGCTTCCCTGGTGGCGCAGTGGTTGAGAATCTGCCTGCCAATGCAGGGGACACGGGTTCAAGCCCTGGTTTGGGAAGATCCCACATGCCGCGGAGCAAGTAGGCCCGTGAGCCACAATTACTGAGCCTGCGTGTCTGGAACCTGTGCTCCGCAACAAGAGAGGCCGCGATGGCGAGAGGCCTGCTCACCGCGATGAAGAGTGGCCCCCACTTGCCGCAACTAGAGAAAGCCCTCGCACAGAAACGAAGACTCAACACAACCAAAAAAAAAAAAAAAAGAGTAAAATATTTAAAAAAAAGAAATACCAAAGTAGATGGATTAGTGAAGATTTTATCACTGTTACCAGGCAAGATGTCATCTGTCAGTTTTAATTCAATAATGGAAACTACCTGTTGTGGTTTTACTTGTTCAATCTGTGCCTCTTCCAACTTGGTTCTTAAGTCTCTCCATATTAGAACTGCTTTTGATTCAGTAGAGTTAGACTGCTTGTGACTCACACCTGAGCAAGAAATGGGAGTATATATATATATATATATAAAGTACACAAGCAATGCTTTGTATAAATCTGCAGTACAGACCCCAAAGACTAAATTTTCAAACTGCCTTTCATTGAAAGCAAAAAACAAATGAACAAGCAAACACCTGAACTGACTGGTCACCTATTTTTTTTTTTAACCCCAAAGCTGATAACATTACAGGTCTGTCAATTGTGAATCTGGCCAGTCCTTTAATAAAATCTTGTGTGCTTATATTTCCATAAACTAATGAGTAATTATTGTTTATACAGTCTTTTAATAGGATAATTCTTTTTTTTCTTTCTTCAGGTATGTATGTTCCGAAACACAGTTTTGGTCTTAATTAGACCATGTTTGCAATCTTGGCTTCATGCCATGTAGTAGTATAGACTAGTAACACGTGGTTCTTATTAGTTTATGTAGTTTGTTAACCATTCATCTATCAAGGTAAATGATTTACAGATGACTTGGACATTTAAATCTGTTCAAAAGTTATTAAGGTCTGTAATTTATCATCACTAACATTTCTGACCTTATTCTTGGTCGCTTACCAAAATGATGTTCATTGAATGTATACAACACAATAGGAAGAAAATTAAGTTGCACTAAAGGCATCACCAATATGTGTGGGGAGGTTTAAAATGTTGGCAGTAATCAAATAGATTACTGTATACTTTGTAATAGAGACATTTTTCATTACACTTATATTTTCTAAATTGCTTCCATTTTAAAATTAGTTGCCTTCATCTTGGACCATACTCAACAGTGAAATAATATATTTTCTGCATTTAAACCATTGTATATGGTTTGACCTTTAGCTGAGTCAAGTAGTAAAGATCAAAATGAATTATGCTTGAGTGGAAAGGGATTTTAATGTTGCTCTGCAGTGCATTTTCCCTCATTCTGCATGCTGTTTAATATTATTAATTCAGCTTGAATGATGATGAGACAAAAAAATGACTCTAGTTGTTTTTGGCTAATGCATTCTTGGATGTTATAGAAGTGCCTGTAACACCTGAATGGTTCCACATAAATAGCGATGCCTTTTCATTTTGTCCACAAGAGAAAATGCAGCGCAATTGCCTCTAAGCAGCAGAGAACAGTTTTCTAGATGTATGTTCTTTCCTAGGTACAAATATATAACTTCTATTATTGCTAATAAGACCTGTGTGTTTGCATCCAGAAATTCAGTTTTTAGAATATGACAAGCAATGAATATTTTAGGAGTTATTACTTAACCTTCCAAATAAGTTGAAAGATATAAATGACTTTAAGTACTGGGGAAGTGTGGTAATCCCTTAGAAATGAACTATTCAGAATATTTAACTCTATTATCAATGAAGTGTTAGGAGAAGGGAACTATCCACATCTTTAGATTCATTTCGGCCTAATAGTATATATGTACATTTTGCAGTCATATCAGCTCCCTGGTAATGCACTTCACCACATGAAGTCAGTGGAATACTCTCAGCCTTGTTCACAAAGCCGTGGTCTCTCAACTCCCCTTGTTGAATCTGCAGCCATTATAATGGCTCTTGCAGCAGCTCTGTTGCAGAAACAAAAGGTGCACACAGAGAAATAGCTGTGCTTTCAATTAACCTATGAGGTAAGGATGACTATCATTCTAGAATTATTTTATGTCATATAGGCACAAAGCAAAAATGTATAATCTTACTTTATAGAATAGATGCATCTAAAAAGTTCCCTGTCACCTGATTTTTTGTATAAATATTTTTCTATAAATATTTTGTATAAATATTTTTGTATAAATATTCCTTTATATTTTCTTTATATAGATAGATATTCATCTAGGTGAAAAGACATTGCATCAAGATATAGGCAATATTAAGAAGGTTTCAAGTCTCTTAAGACTTTAGAAATCACAGATTTATAGGGAAATAATAATTTTTCTAATAAAATATGACAGCTCCCAAATAGCTGTGCTTATTTTTACATTTGGTGTCCTGAAGGAAAAATGAGTCCGTGAGCTGTTTTGGAGAGGCACCTGGGAAGTCTCATACACAGTTGAGAGCCCGTGTCATGCAGCAATGTACAGGTTTAACTGGTTTACATGAGACAGTGGTTTAAAATGTAGCATTGACTTAACAAATAGGTACAGGGCAATTATTGATCACTCATGTCAGAAAACTTGAAAGTTACGTGTTTCTTGCTCTGTAAATTATTCAAGTTCAATTTTCTGTCTAATTCAGTGCTTATAAAAATCTCACAATTTTCCTAAATGTACAAGTATAATTAATAGTACTCAAAACAGAAATTTGAACTTGAATAGAGTTCATATGAAAGGTGAGAACTGCATGGATATAGAGAACAGATATATAAGGTGGCTGCCACAGGTAGGGGTTAGGGGTGGCTGAAATGGGTGAAGGGTCAAAGGTATAAACTTCCAGTTATTAAAAAATAAGTCCTGGGAATGTTATGTACAGCATGGTGATTATAGTTACTAATATTGTATTGCATATTTGAAAGTTGCTAACAGAATAGATCTTAAAAGTACTCATCACAAGAAAAAAAAATGTTGCTAACTATGTACGATGATGGATGTTAACTAGACTTCTCGTGGTAATTGTTTCATGGTACAGTGGAAGGTTGAACCATGTGACGGTTAGGGTTGCCCACCCTGGTGCAACGGAAAAGCCACGGGGGATTTGTTCCAGGACCTTCCAAGGATACCAAAACCTATTTTTAAATGTTACCCACGTTTTAACCTGTAGAGGTAACTGCAGTTGTTTTTCTGTGTTCATGTGCTTTTTCTTTTTGTTATTACACAGTTGGTAGCACGTTGTATATGAAATTTTATATGCTGCATTTTTGTTTATTATTAAAGACGTCACATTTCATTACATTCTTTGTAGATACGGTTTTTAGAAAGCAAAAGAAATCCTAGTGAAAAGATATGCTATATTGTATATTAATGCAAATATGTGGAATCTAGAAAAATGGTACACATGAACCTACTTGCGGGCAGGAACAGAGATGCAGACGTAAGAGAATGGATGTGTAGACACGGGGTTGGGGGGAAGGAAGGGTTGGGATGAACTGGGAGATTGGGATTTACATATATACACTACCATGTGTAGAACAGATAACCAGTGGGAACCTGTTGTATAGCACAGGGAGTTCAGCTTGGTGCTCTGTGGTGACCTAGGTGGGATGGGGGTGAGGGAGGTCCAAGAGGGAGGGAGTATATGTATACAGATAGCTGATTCACTTCGTTGTACAGCAGAAACTAACACAACATTGTAAAGCAATTATACCCCAATAAAAAAAAAGAAAAAAAAAGATATGCTAAAATTAATATAGTTCTGTATTGTTTAGGTTATATCTAAATTTTTGCCAATAGAAGTACCATTGCAATAAAGTTATGATTTTTTTTTTTTTTTTGCTGCCTGTTCCATTATTTACTGTACATTTTATTTTTTCTTTACTCAAGATTTCCTTGGGACTTCCCTGGTGGTCCAGTGGCTAAAACTCCACGCTGCCAATGCAGGGGGCACTGGTTTGAGCCCTGGTCGGGGAACAAAGATCCCACATGCTGCACAGCCAAAAGAACGAAAAGATTTCCTTAAGGCCCCCTCCTCTTGCTAACTTGAATGTTTTGGGTATATTTGCTTTTCTTTTCTTTTTATTTATTATTTATTTATTTATTTATTTTTGGCTGCTTTGGGTCTTCCCTGCTGTGTGTGGGCTTTTTCTCTAGTTGCAGTGAGCGGGGGCTACTCTTCGTTGTGGTGCATGGGCTTCTCATCGCGGTGGCTTCCCTTGTTGCAGAGCACGGGCTCTAGGCACGCGGGCTTCAGTAGTTGTGGCTCGCGGTCTCTAGAGTGCAGGCTCAGTAGTTGTGACGCACGGGCTTAGTTGCTCCATGTCATGTGGGATCTTCCCGGACCAGGGCTCGAACCCGTGTCCCCTGCATTGGCAGGCGGATTCTCAACCACTGCACCACCAGGGAAGCCCCTCTTTTCTTTGTAAATTAATAATAAAAGTCTTTAAGGGTATGAATTTAATTATAAGCACAGTGTTGGCTGCAACCTATACCATGAGTTCTTTTTTGTTACTTTCTATTTTTTTTTGAATTTTATTTAATTTACTTTTTTATATAGCAGGTTCTTATTAGTTATCCATTTTATACATATTAGTGTATATATGTCAATTTCAATCTCCCAAGTCATCCCACCACCCCCACCTCCCCGCGGCTTTCCCCCCTTGGTGTCCATACGTTTGTTCTCTACATCTGTGTCTCAATTTCTGCCCTGCAAACCGGTTCATCTGTACCTTTTTTCTAGGTTCCACATATATGCGTTAATATACAATATTTGTTTTCCTCTTTCTGACTTACTTCACTCTGTATGACAGTCTCTAGATCCATCCACGTCTCTACAAATGACCCAATTTCGTTCCTTTTTATGGCTGAGTAATATTCCATTCTATATATGTACCACATCTTCTTTATCCGTTCGTCTGTCGATGGGCATTTAGGTTGCGTCCATGACCTGGCTATTGTAAATAGTGCTGCAATGAACATTGGGGTGCATGTGTCTTTTTGAATTGTGGTTTTTTCTGGGTATATGCCCAGTAGTGGGATTGCTGGGTCATACGGTAGTTCTATTTTTAGTTTTTTAAGGAACCTCCATGCTGTTCTCCATAGTGGCTGTATCAATTTACATTCCCACCAATAGTGCAAGAGGGTTCCCTTTTCTCCACACTTTCTTTTTTTACTTTCTAAGAAATATGTTATTGTAGATCTGCTTTTTGAGTTTTCAGATGAATGGAATTTTGTATTTACATTCAGTAATTTCTAGTTTTCAGAATATGTTCAATGTATTTATTACTGTTTTGTTTTATAGATGATTAGTTGTTCAGACTCTTTCATGGACATTTTTCAAAAAGTACAATATTATTTGGAGATACAGAGTTGGTGTAGTTAATAATCCAGTCTTGTAGGTAAAATCTTCCACAACAGTATTTGTGGATTGGTCACTGTGTTTCAGTCTTCCCCTATAATTTTGTTTTTGTTCTTATACATTTTTAATGGCTTTTGATTTTCATATTTTGATATTACATGACTGAGTGAAAAAAGGTTCACAATTGTTTCATTATAGGATTGGTATCAGTATAAATTGACTTACGGGCTTGGTTTTTGCCCTGAAGTTTTTGTAATGTGATTTATTTTATTTTATCTTATTTTATTTCATTGAAGTATAGTTGATTTACAGTATTTCAGGTGTATAGCAAAGTGATTCAGTTATACATACATATGCTTTTTTAGATTCATTTCCATTCATTTCCATTGTAATCTGATTTTAATTTGTTAACTCTGCTTTTATTTTGATTATGATTGACATATCTTTGCCTGCTCTCTAATTTTTAATCTTTCTGTTTCATTTTGTTTCTTGACCCTTTTTTAAGTTCTTTGTCCTGGTTAAGGAGAGTTAAAATTATTTACATATATTTTACCAACTGACAGGTGTTGTATGTTTTCTGTAGTCCATGCTTCCTTGCTTATTTTGCAACCTGAACTTTGTTTTGTTTGCTTTTACGTTCTACTGTGATTGGAAGTTAAATCTAATTACAAAACCTAAGAACTACTTACTACTACTAAACTACTATTTACTTTTTCAATTTATATTTCAAAAACAGTGTATTTTCTTAGGACTTTTCTGCCCCCACTTTCTAAAACTAGTCTTCTAAAACTTATCATTAGTGGATTTTAATTTTTTGTTATATATTTTCTCCTTCAATAATTGTTTTTTACTTTAACACATTTACGATTATTATCTAGACTTGACTGTTTAACTGTCATGTTGATCATCAGTGCTATAATATTTTAAATTCCCAATTTTTCTGGTTCTTAATTTCTTTTCATCTGGTAGTCAGCAGGATAACAGCAGCAATAACAGCCAAAGTTTATTAAGTATTTACAAAGTGCCACAGGCACTGACTGTGCTCAGCCCTTTGTATCAATGAGCTAACGTATATTTAATCTTCTGCACATTATTCTGAGGTAGATCCATTAATACCTCCACTGTACAGATGAAGAAGTTGAGACACCTAAAGGTGAAATAATTTGTCCATGGTCACAAATCTTTTGGAGCCAGGACTCCGGATAAATTCCTCTCTCTGTCTCTGTCTCTGCCTGTCTCTGTCTCTGTCTCTGTCTCTTTCCAGAGTCCATGCTCTGAAACATTGCACTCCTGCTGCCTCACCTCTGTTGCCCGGAAGAATATACACACTCATACATATTTAAGAAACTTTGGGGTGGGTGATGAATTTTGTGAACCTTTGCATGTGAGAGTGTCTCTACAACCTTTAGACATAAAACATCAATTTAGTTCAATATGAAATTCTTGAGTCACAACCTTTTTTCTTCAAGACAAAAATACAACTGTCTCCATCATGTCATCATTTTCCTGTTGCAGAGGGAAAGTGTGAGGCCACCCTGATTTTTGTTTCTTCATAAGCAACCTGTATTCTCCTCCCCGCCCCAAACCTGCCTGTATGTTCTTAGAATTCTTTTCTTTAACCTTAAAATTCCAAAGTTCTACTTAGGTTTGTCCAGGGGTGAATCACTTTGAGTTAATTTTGCCTAAAATTCTGAATTTTGATGTCAGGTTGAGATATTTCTTTAGATCAGGAAACGTTCTTGAATTATATCGTTGTTTATTACTTTCATTCGCTTTGGTTCTTCTTTGGAGATACACGTTATTCATTGGTTGGCTTTCGTGTCCCTGACCCCAGAGGCATTATCTTTTTCTCAGCACATAGATCTCTTTCTCTCTTTCCCCTAAAGCAGAGGTTGGAAAACTTTTTCTGTAAAGAGCCAGATAGTAAATATTTTACACTTTGTGGACAAAGAGGCAAAATTGAGGATATTATGTAGCTACTATAACAAGAGAGAAAACAAATTTCTATAAATGTTTTATTGATGAATATAATAATAATTGAGTAGAGTTTATTTTGTTTTGTTTTGTTATAATATAGATCTACTAATGAGAAGAATATCATTCTTTTTGGGATAGATAACCTTTCGCTTAATTGGGGTTCAAAGTTTTTATAATTAATTGATTGCAAAGGTTCATGTGTCAAAACCATTCTTAGCTCACAGGACTTAAAAAAACAGAGTGCAAGCCAGATTTGGCTTTCAGGCTATAGTTTACTGACCTCTGTTCTAATGTCTTGGAGAAGTTCTCAGACTTGTCTTCTGTTCTTCAGAATTGATTTTCTATATTGTTAGTTTGGCTTTTTATTTATTGCCTTGGATGCATATTTTAAGTTTCCGTTTGTTCTTCTAAAATCTTAGCCATTTTCCTTAACTTTCCTTTTACATCTCAACCTGTTGACTTTTCATATCATATTTTAAAAATAAATTTATTTATTTATTATTTTATTTTTGGCTGTGTTAGGTCTTTGTTGCTGCGCCTGGGCTTTCTCTAGGCGGCGAGCGGGGGCTACTCTTCATTGCGGTGCATGGGCTTCTCATTGTTGTGGCTTCTCTTGTCGTGGAGCACGGGCTCTAGGCACACAGGCTTCAGTAGTTGGGGCTCGCGGGCTCTAGAGCACAGGCTCAGTAGTTGTGGTGCACAGGCTTAGTTGCTCCGCAGCATGTGGGATCTTCCCGGACCAGGGCTTGAACTCGTGTCCCCTGCATTGGCAGGCGGATTCTTAACCACTGCGCCACCAGGGAGGCCCCTTCATATCATATTCATCTCTGTTTGTTGTTCTTTTTGAAGCCATGGTTTTTGTGTTTCCTTGGGAATACAAAACAGAAGTCATTAAAATAGTCACACTAATTCATTTTCAAGATGATTTCCTATGTACCTCCAAAGGAATGTGAACCTTATCCTAAAGCTTGCAATTTTCTTAGGCTCATGCTATGCTTCCTACTTTATATTTGTTTTTTCATAAGGAAATATTTAAGCACAGTCTATCTCAAAATCTAAACAAACAGATATGTGGCTTGCCCTTTGTTCTCTCACTATTTATGTAGCCTTCTCATATTTTAAGCCAAGAGTGTGTTGTTTCACCTAGCTTCTCACTCATTTTCCCAACTCTTTCTCCTAGTGTGACTTTGTTAGAATGAGGAATATTCTTTCCCATCACTCTTCGTTTGACACAATTTTGAGAATGCAAGTTTACATCTATATCATCAGAGGTAATTTGCATATCTTATTTAACTTTACCGCCCAAAGTGTGGTGCTTCCCAGGCTCTTCGGTGTCCTATCCTTGCCTCAGTTGTATTAATGTGGTTCCTGTGAAAAACTGAGATTCAATAATAGGTATGGTTAAAAAGTGCCTCTCAACCCCAAAAAAGCAAATTTAAAATTAAAACCTTTCTTAAGCAAATCCTCCCCTACCAGGTACATGTCATTTATTTTTCTTTCTTCTAGTTAGAAATGAAAAATATGCTTCATATCCCGTAGTTATAAATTTGTAGACTTTAAAGTTTCTTCTTTTTTTTTTTCTTATACTCACATGGTAAGTCAGGAGCAGCTGAACTGCTACTTATTTCTTTTTATTTTTTTATACATCTTTATTGGAGTATAATTCCTTCACAATGCTGTGTTAGTTTCTGTTATACAACAAAGTGAATCAGCCGTATGCATACATATATCCCCATATCCCCTCCCTCTTGCGTCTCCCTCCCACCCTCCCTATCCCACCCCTCTAGATGGTGATGAAGCACCGAGCTGATCTCCCTGTGCTATGCGGCTGCTTCCCACTAGCTAGCTATTTTACATTTGGTAGTGTATATACGTCAGTGCTACTCTCTCACTTCGTCCCAGCTTCCCCTTCGCCCCATCCGTGCCCTCAAGTCCATTCTCTACGTCTGCGTCTTTATTCCTGCCCTGCCACTAGGTTCACCAGTACCATTTTTTTTTTTAGATTCCATATATATGCGTTAGCATATGGTATTAGTTTTTCTCTTTCTGACTTACTTCACTCTGTATGACAGACTCTAGGTCCATCCACCTCACTACAAATAACTCAATTTCGTTTCTTTTTATGGCTGAGTAATATTCCATTGTATATATGTGCCACATCTTCTTTATCCATTCGTCTGTTGATGGACATTTAGGTTGCTTCCACGTCCTGGCTATTGTAAATACTGCTGCAGTGAACATTGTGGTACATGTCTCTTTTTGAATTATGGTTTTCTCAGGGTATATGCCCAGTAGTGGGATTGCTGGGTCATATGGTAGTTCTATTTTCAGTTTTTTAAAGAACCTGCATACTGTTCTCCATAGTGGCTGTATCAATTTACATTCCCACCAACAGTGCAGGAGGGCTCCTTTTTCTCCGCACCCTCTGCAACATTTATTGTTTCTAGATTTTTTGATAATGGTCATTCTGACTGGCATGAGGTGATACCTCATTGTAGTTTTGATTTACATTTCTCTAATAATTAGTGATGTTGAGCATCTTTTCATGTGTTTGTTGGCCGTCTGTATGTCTTCTTTGGTGAAATGTCTATTTAGGTCTTCTGCCCATTTTTTAATTGGGTTGTTTGTTTTTTGATATTGAGCTCAATGAGCTGTTTGTATATTTTGGAGATTAATCCTTTGTTGTTTCATTTGCAAATATTTTCTCCTGTTCTGAGGGTTGTCTTTTTGTCTTGTTATATTCTTCAACCTTTCTTTGGATTGTTTTTTCAGCTTTTTACTCTTCATACAAGTGTCCCTGATAAATATTACCATAAATGGCACTTTCCCGTGGGTTACATTCGTTGGGACATGGTTTGTTTTCCCATGATCTTTGCTTAGTAGCACCCAAACCATTGTCTTTTTCTATTCCTTATTCTGTATTTTAGATGGAAACAAGAGGACACAGTGTTCCATCTTGGAGCTCTGGGAGATCTTAAGGCTTACAGAATAAGATTAACATAATAGCATGGGCCAAGGGTAAACATGAAAACATGGAAGAAGATGCAATGTAAATAAGTAAGAGAAACATACATCCAGGTAATAGGTATGAGAATATGATGGTGATGAAGAATAATTTAAAAGAGAGGAGTAGATGTAGGAATGATTCATACCCAGGAATTCAGATTTTGTGATGTTTCATGTAAAATATTTATTTTATATAGCTTGGGTATGACAATTCCAATCTAATTTTGATGTCCAATATCCATTATCTGTACAGAAATGACCTCTCATGGTGTTCATTTTAGGTAATCTGAAGTCCTCATATCTGCCTTATATGCTGTGGCATACAATGGCATTCCCTGCTAATGCCCAGCAATGAAATGTTTGGGAAAATCAATTTTGTTTTTTTTTTTTTAAGAAAGCTTCTGAGTCTTTCAGCACTTTTGGCAAATCACTATTTCTGTTAGTGAATTGAAAAATTAATATAGATTATATACTATGAATTTGGATTTTTAGAGTTGTTAAATCAGCTGAAATTATATAGTTTCTAAAACTATGTTAAAATGTAATACACTTATTCTAAAGTAGCCAATGTTTTAAGGTTTCCCCAACCTTTTCTGAGTTTTATTAAAGCATTAAATACAATACAAAGTGCTCTCTTTGCCACTATATGATTAGTTATGTATTGGTCAGAGTGACAAATTTACTTGTCTGAGAAAATGCTGAGTTAGGAGTTCTGTTCAGGCAGTGCCCAAATTGCCTTTATGCACTACAATGGATACAAATCTAGAAATAAATTGGTTATTGATTTTGCTTGTTTTGCATTTGTAGCAAGAGAAAAATAATACTTGCAATCTTTCATTCAAGCGTACCAGTTCTGTGCAGAGTTTTTCTCTGTTGGTTTTGTGTGGGGTTTTTTGGTATCACTGAAACTTTCCATGTGATACTAACTCAGCTTCTCTCTTGTATTTGACATTCAGCATGCTCAAATGCCTGTTTAATATATTCAGCTGCTTCATTTACCCACAGAATTCATATTGCTTTTACTCAAGAGAAGTTCAAAATTCTTTTTACCTTCTCTTATAAGAAGATTTCATGTTGTTTTATGGTGGAATATTGACTTCAATATAGATTTCACCCCCTATTTTGATCTTTATTCATCTATCATCTAGACCAATTTTTTGTTTTTTAATTTATGATAGTTGCTTTATGGTAGGTTGGGTCCAAAATAGTTTTCTGATTTTTTTTTGAGAGTATGTAAACATTACAGCACACGTAATTCAGATTTCCAGGAAGACCTAACATTAAAAAAAAAAAAGAAAGAAAGAAATACCAATAAAATTAGGTGGTTTTTTTGTTTGTTTTTTGCTGTGGTTTTTTTTTTGCCATTTTATAGCTTTTTCTTTTTATTCATTTTAGGTTTAAATGGTTTCTAGTTTTTAACAAAACATATTTTCAGAGTGTTGTATTTTTTTCCTATTATTTCCATATGTAATTGAAATTGTCCTAAGAATAAAGAATATTATTTCATGCAAGATTTTCAATAGAAAATCTGACTCTTAACCTGGAAGCCACATCAGGGATAAATGAGGGCAGTTTTCCAAGTCTGATATGAAAACTCAGCTGAAATGGTAATTCTAATATGTGGAGCCTTAGTTCTCCTTTTGAAATTAAAGTGAAGATAGGATGTTATGTATTTCATCACATCACTTAAATTGAATATTTTCTCAACCTTCCTAGGTTTTAACATTAAGATCCCCGTTTTGCAGTGGAGGAAGCTAAGATGTAGAAAAGTTAAGTGACTTGGCTTAACATAGTACTGGAGCTGGTATTTTAATCCATTTTTGTCTGATTCCTGTTATGCAGGAATTGAACAAAAGCAGAGCTGTATGAGATTGTGTAGGGTCACTCACATTCCCCTCTTCCTACAGAGAGATATGGTTAGGCTGAGCATTAGTGGACTGGATGTCCACCAAAGTCACCACCTTCTTTTAAATAAAAAAACCTCTTTATTGTAGTCTTCGTAGAGCCCACCCTCCTGGAGTACTTAGACCATTTTTCAGAGAGGCAGACGAGAGGGAGTAAATTCAGTCTAGTCCTGAGTGGGCTCGAAAGACACCTCTACAGAACAATAAACCAATATCTCAGGAATTAAGTCTGAATTTCAGGCTAATGTAATAGAACGTACTTCTGGCCAGATATATTTCCCCTCCAAATAAGGTTATGTTTAAAAATTAAAAGCCAGTAGGTTCCAAATGAAGGCCTGAAGGGTTCCCATATGAGTGAGATTAATGAACATTAACCATCTATTCTGACAACTCATAGAATTTCTTCTTATCTCCTGATGCTTGACTATGTTCTAAAATGTTAAGCATGTAGATAATTGACCTTGTGAATAAATGAGATAGAATTATATCAGAATTTTCCTCTCAAGAAGCTAAAATTTGCCATTTGGAAGAAAAGTGGGCATTTAAGCTCTCGTGCCATGTAGGAGTAGATACATGACGTGATAGGCAGGAATCTTGCTAAAACAATGAAGCAAATAGGTAAATAAAATAAATGGTGAGCCTTTACAAAATTATTCAAGGTGGAATTCTTTGATTTACAGTTCCTCCATGCATTTTGGTTGTTCCAAAGGGATAAGCCAGTCCTTTACTCGGTAATCATTTATTGAGGACTCCAGTGTTAAGCATTTGAAATATGGAGATAAAATATACACAGTCTGCCTTCAAGGAGCTCACATTCAAGATGGGGAGGATGACAGGAAAACTGTGGGGTCTTCAGAGTGGAATGTGTGGAAAGGAATTGGTGCAAAGAAACCTGATTTCAGAAATGGAAGAAATGAATGACAGGTAGGAAACGGGGAAGGTAAGAGATTAAAGGAAAAAATAAGGGAAAAAAGATTTGGGGCCTACTTTATTTGGCCCACCTAGAGTTTTTTTGTTTGTTTTTGTCACCAGCATATAAAACTTGGGAAATTCAGCTAAGTAACTTAACCTCTGTGAGCTTCAATTTCAACTCTAGTAAAATGAGGCTGATAATACCCATCTTACAAGGTTATTTGGAGAATTGAATTAGATGTGTGAAAGCAGAATGCCTACTACAGTTCCTGGAGGTTAGCTGGTTATTCCCGTACCCTGCTCCTTCTCCGTCACAGGGGACGTCAGAGTTCATGCCTGCCTAGCATCCGTATCTCCCTCTTCTGGGAAGAGCACCCCTACCTTTGCTTCGGATAACTTCTCCTCCACCTTTGGATAAAGCCTTGATATAATTGTCAGTCAAGATCCCTGGTGAACATACAACCCAAGCCAGCCATCAGATGTGCTCTTCGGATTCTTGAGCTATGTGGCATGATTCTGCAAATGTGTAGAATAGTGTCCTGAAGGGAGTGACTGACCAGTAGTTTCTACTGTTTAGAGCTCCGCAACTGCTCTGGTCCCTTAGAGTAAATACTTTTTTTTTTTAAACATAAATTACCTGGGTTGTTTTGTTTGTATCGCTTATACCCAAAGTCCCCTGACTGGTACATTTGACTGGGAATAATTTCGCAAGCAGGTACATTCATTTGTGTACTGATTACCTTCCTCTTTATCCGTCCGGTGCTAGGTGCTGGAGTGTATTCAAAGATTGGGTTTCTGCTCCCTCTGTGCTCTCAATTCAGTGGCTTCACAGAGGGCATTTGGTTCTAGCACAGTAGCTCATGTAGCGCACAGTCTGAGGCATAACCCCAAATTAAATTTAGTATTAGGTATAGTGACAGTTAATCTAACTCTAAAAAAGTTAATTAAGAAGTTTTAAGTTAAAAAAAACCCCTCTAATTCCCATTAATTATAGTCTTTTTACAGAATAGCTATTACTCAGCCTTTTCATTAGTTTCACTTAATTTCATCTTTTTATTTAATCTGATCAAGAAAAAGTGTCTTAATAGTTTTATATTAAAAAGTAGGTGACACTAGAAAATTCTGAGCTTTTGCTGAAAATTGTGACCTTTGATTATTCACACTGGTAATTCATTTCTGTTTTATGTTGCTATTATAGCATTCAAAGCAGTAGACTAAGATCTAATAATTTGGAAGCACCAGAGGCATTGTTGGACCAAGATGACAAGCCTTTAATGAATATCTTAACTGGCAAAAACCAGTATAAATGCTGCATGAATATTCATTTGAGAAGCATTCATTTGTAGGCAAGTTGTAAATCTTAACAACATGTAAACTTTTTTATAAACAACACTATGAACCCTGGCCATTTTTTATTCAAAGTAGCTTCAGATATTTTCATCAAATTCATTTTGCTCCTTTTTCTTAGAATAAGCTTTGCTTGTGGAAAGAAAATAGGATTTCATTAGCCTCATCTGAATATTAGAAGTAAGTAATGAACAGGTAGTGTTCATATCATGTGAAATTGCTGATAGTTCTTAAAATCAGTCCTGCACTTTGCTCAGAGGCATTAATCACTTTGCTGGTTACATCTGTTCTTGGGAAAGAGAACCTGCCTTGACTGTGAATGAGGATGAGGTTGCCAGCTGCTTATTCCCAGTGTTATTCAGAGCAACACATTGGCCTGGTCATTGCTAGACATGGTTACCCCGTGGTAAGAAGGTCATGGCTGATTGGGCTTTACTTATCTTATTTTCTCTCGTTGGGAAAGCAGAGGTTGTGCTGAATATAACTGAAGTCAGGCTGGGCCCCGTAGTTAGCTATATACTGTGTTCAAGGCAAGCACATAGCTAGTAAAAATCAATCTAGACAGTTGAGCTGGATTCAAATCCTAGCAGTTTGATACTCTTCACCACAATTGCAATGTCAAACAAATAAATACTGTAAAAACAAACCAAAAATGGTATGTAATATGATTTAGTGTTGAAAAGATAGTATAAATTTCAAAATAAACTTTTAATTTAAATTTTTTTATTAAAATTTTTTTTAATTTTAATTTTTAAATTTTTTGTGGGATCTTAATTCCCCGACCAGGGATTGAACCGGGGCCCTCTGCAGTGGAAGCATGGAGTCCTAACCATTGGACCGCCAGGGAAGTCCCAAACTTTTAATTTTAGAGCAGTTTGGATTTACAGCAAAATTGTGAAGATAGTACAGAATTCCACTATCTCTCGCACTGTTTTCCCTGTTATTAACACTTTACATTAGTGTGGTACATTTGTTACAATCAATGGACCAATACTGATACGCTGTTATTAACTAACTTCCATACTTTATTCAGATTTCCTTAGTTTGTACCTAATGTCCCTTTTCTGTACCAGGATCCCACACGCATTACCACGTTACCCTTCATCGTCATGTTGCCTTAGGCTCCTCTGCGACGGTTTCTCAGACTTTGTTTTTGATGATCTTGACAGTTTTGAGAAGTACCGGTCAGGTTTTTATAGAATGATGCTTAAATGGAAAGAAAGTAAGATTTGTCTGAAGTTTTCTCATGATTAGCGTGGAGTTTTGGGTTTTGGAGAGGAAGACTACAGAGGTAAAGTGCTTTCATCACATCGTATCGGGGTATGTACTTTCAACATGACATTGTGTTTTTGTTTTTTAATTTGTTGTGGTAACATTTGATTATAACATTATATAAATTTCATGTGTATGACATTATATTTTGACTTCTGTATACAGTGCAGTGTGCTCACTACTCTTTTCTCTGTATCTGTGTGTTTTGGTTTGCTTGCCTATCTATCTATCTATCTATCTTCCACCTATGATTGAAATCATCTAGTATTTGCCATTCTCCATCTGACTTATTTTACTTAGCATAATACCCTCAAGGTCCATCCATGTTGTTGCAAACACCAAGATTTCATCTTTTTTTTTTTTTAAGTGGCTGAAGAGTATTCCATTGTATATATGTACAACATCATCTTTATCCCTTCATCTGTTGAGGGACACTTAGGTTGTTCCATATCTTGGCTATTGTAAATAATGCTGCTGTTAACTTTAGGGTGCATATATCTCTTTGAATTAGTGTTTTGTACTCTTTGGGTAAATACCCAGAAGTGCAATAGCTGGATTATATGTAGTTCAATTTCTTAATTTTTTGAAGATTCTCCCTACTCCACAGTGGCTGCACCAATTTATATTCCCATCAAGTGCATCCTAGCACTTGTTATTTCTTGCTTTTTTGATATTAGTCATTCCAGCGGAGTATGAGGTGGTATCTCCTTGTGGTTTTGATTTGCATTTCCCTGATAATGAGTGATGTTAAACATCTTTTCACGTGCCTGTTGGCCATCTGTATGTCTTCTTTAGAAAAATGAAATGACTTACTGTTGATGTTGACCTTGATCACTTGGCTGAGTGTAGTGTTTGTGAAGTTTCTCCACTGCAAATTTACATTTCCCCCTTCCACTTTGTCCTCTTGGAAAGGAAGTCACTATGTGCAGTTCACACTTGAGTGGAGAGTTATGGCCCATCTCCTTGAAGGGGGAGTATTTACATAAATCGCTTGGGATTCTTCTGCAAAGGAATGTTGTCTCTTCTCCCTTATTTATTTATTTATTTATTCATTCATACATGGACTCATGGATATTTATTTTACACTTTGGGTCATAATTCATTACTGCTTCATTTATGCTGTTCCTCAGATTGTTCCATCTTTGGTCATTGGGAGCTCTTTGAGTTGAGTCCTCCCGTGTCCCTTTGACATGTCCCCACCTTTGTGGAGTTCTGTTTGTTTGTTTTTAGCATTTCCTTACTTTCTGGCATCACAAAATGCTCCACGCTTATCTTGTATATTTCCCACTCTACTCCCTGAATCCACCATTTCTTCAATGAGTCCTGGTTTCTTTTATCGTGGAACGGTATTAGAAACTAAGAGCTGGATGCTAGTCGTGTTTATTGCTACTGGGATGTCTTTGCTTCTAGGGCCTATAGAAAGTTTTTAACTCTAGCTTTCTAAGCTGCCTGAGCTTCTATACTGAGCAGTCCTTTTAAACGTTGGTAACCAAACATGTTAAATGTTTTAATTTGTTGTTCCTTGTAGAAACAATGTTCTATTATAGCTACAGTCAAAAATTGCCAAAAATAAAATTAAAAAAGAAAACATACTTTATAAGAACTTGCACTCTTGTCTTAGAATTGTGTAACTGTCTCCTTAAATTTGCCTTTATTGTTTTTAAGATATTTTTTTAAAACAATGGTTCCCTGGCTAGTGACTGTGAAGAGTACCATCTGTGCTTTTCTTTTACAGTGGAATTTCCATTTATTTAATGTGGATTAGAATTAGAAATGCAAATAGGTCAGCAATTGAATTTAGCACTTGGAAGCTGGAGATTTACTATCTTAGTTACATAATGGGAAAAAAAAGACAAACTTCAGTATCTGTGCCCCGGAGTAATTTTCAGAGTATTTAATAGCTAGTGCTGATTGATCAGCGAGAACAGGATAGCCAGAAACAAGGAGATCACGTCAGGTGTATTCTGGACAAATATCACCCCTGCCCAAGCCTAAAGAACTGCCAAAGGTCTGAGATCTTTTGGCTCTTAAATGTTACGAAGTAACAATCTTTTAAATTTCAGTGATATTTCTAAAAGTATGTTGTTTTTGTTTTTAGATCCAGAAATGACAGTAAAAGTTATTTTTGCTAGCTTTTAAGACAGTGCTGTCCTCTGTATGGTAATATATTATTCTGAGAAAATCTTCATTCTTTCAAGGTAAAAAGTAGCCTATTATCACAGGCAGCCAACCACTGCAACAACTGATATCGACAAAGTCTCTGAATCCTTTGGTTAAAAATTTAACAAAATCAGAGTTTTCATAGAGCTTCCCAACCTGCTGCAGAGCTACATGGAAGAACTATCCACCCATTTTAATAATCCAAGCACGTGATGATATATATTCTAGTAACCTGCAAAGTAATAACTTAGTGAGAGGTGTTCTTTGTCAGAATAGGGAAAGACTGAATCACAGAAGGTAAAATTTAGAAGAAAGGTGAACTATTATAATGCTGTTTCAGTGTGTGAGTGTGTGTGTGTGTGTGTGTGTGTGTGTGTGTGTGTCATATGGTCTAAGAATTCCTGGATCCTTTTGGGTTTATGAATATACTGTACAACTGACAAAATGATGTATTACTTTGTAGGTCACTGGAATAGAGTCCAGATGCGCTTAAGTGTTTGTGAAAATTTACGTATTGTCACAGAGGCCCAATGTCACATTACATTATGGGGGCCTGCACTACAGTATTGCTCTCAGACTTTAAAGGAAATCTAACTAAAATTGAGGTCTATTTCAAATATAGCTTTTGTTATTTGAAAGCGACATTATACCCATTAAAAAATTTTTTACATTCATTTAAAAAACCATTAAGTTATTTACTGCTACTGACTTCACAGTAGCACAAGTCCTTTCGATCTCCTAGGCTGAAGCAGAACTTCAGCAGCATAAAGTTGACTTCTGCCACTGCCCTGGGAACATATGTGCAACAATATGTGCAACAATTTGATGTCTTTTTTGACCCAAACCTTTGCTAGACATTCAGGAGAGGTTAGAATATAGTCAGAATTGGAAGACTCACGCTCTCTACGGGCCAGGTAGAGTGTAGAAAATTGCAGTGGTGAAAAACGAGGCCGTTCTAAGAGACCTCATGCAGAAGCCTGCAGGGTTCTAGTAAGAGCTTTGGAGTGAGAGAATTCATCTTCATTGTGCCAGAGGGACCAAGTGTAATTCTCTAGATATTTTTGTGGAAAACCTTCAGTAAGGAGAAAGGACAACAATGCTGTCCAATAGAACTTTCTGTGATGATGTAGATGACTTGTATCAGGACAATATGGTGGTCACTAGCCACATGCATCTTTTGTGCACTTGAAATGTGGCGAATGTGCCTGAGGAAGTGAATTTTTAATTTAATTTAATTTTTAATTTAAATAGCACAGCTCTAGAGGGTTATGTTTGTCACGTCTTTTCATCAGATAATGTCCAAAAACTGTGGCACAGTAGAGAACACAAAAAATGTTAAATTTCCCTTTAGGAGGTGTGTAGACCCATATGATAGTTCTTTTAAATGACATCCTAGAGGAGAATAAATCTCTTATTTTAACTTTCCAAATATAGCACCATTGCACATATATCTCATATATTTCAAGACAGAATCAGGAACCCTTAGAACTCTGGAACTATAGAGAAATATACCTGAAAAGAATACACCTCTCTTAATCATATGTGTCCCAGAATGAAAGAGAACATAGATGATAAATTTGTATCCATTTTGTTCCCCAGCTCGGGAATGGGTGAGCATGATGTAGGATGCTTTGCTAGTTTGCCCATATAGTTCCCCTCCTTGAATAAAAGGAGAAGCTTGAAAGGGGGTACAGAGGTAGGAAGGAAAGAAAACAGGCCTAGAATTAAGGAAAGAGAAAAAGAAAGGGAAGTATCTGCGGAGCTAAGGGTACCAACAGACTGATTGTGGAGGCTCTCTTCTGGGGGTGACGAGGGATGTGTCTAGTGTAAGTGGAGGTCCTCCCTGCTTTTTCTGGTGGACCGTGATTAGCAGTTGACTTGGATCTGCTCTATACTGTGCGAAAGAGGGCTGGCGAGAAGTGTGGAAAGGGCAAACGTGATAGTGGTGGGCGGGGTGCCTGGGGAGCTTTGCTGTCTCTCTATAGTGGGTCAAACCACAAGGCCACTGCTGGGCCTGCGCTTTTTTTCTTGTCCAGGCACCTCACCTAGTACGTTGCATAACCTAGATTTTTATCTGTGGGCACATTAAAAAATGTCTTACAAATAAACATGTTCTAAAGGTACGTAGATCAGTATAGTTCGGTTCTAAGCTCCAAATAGTTGGTAATTTCACCTTTTCGGACAAAGCTTTTCATTAGTTAGTCCTGTTTCTTATTGTATTTTAAATGTTAATTTATTCTTCACCCCTCTCCTTCCTTACTTTTCCATCTCATTTACTTCAGAAACGTATATTGTTAGCAATGTGACCGTCAGGTTGTCTCCAATTTGTCAGGGCCTGCAGTCCTGGATTCCCTTAACTAGAAGTAATAAATGGGATATGAAGATGAAAATAAGCTAAGAATATTTCTAATAAGGAATATTTTTGTTTAACATGTTTTATTGGGCTTAACTAGAATGTAGAATGAAAAAATAATCTTCATACCACCTCTCAGTTTTCTTAGCATATTTTGTTCTTAATTTAGTTCTACTTATTAGAATTCCTCAAAGACATCCTGTAATTATTACATGAAAAGCCTACATTGTCTTTGAAATGCATCCTTTGCAACCACATTCTTTTTATTTTGACTTCACATTTTACCTTTTTAAAAAATAATGAATGCATTACTGTTACCAAGAAAATGTAAAGATCTCAGTAAGATTTATTTTTTCCTTCCCCAAGAGAGATCTAATTTCAAATTCATTCTTTAATTTATTAATAACTGGATTTAAGTCAATTTAGTCTAATGGTTACTCATTTAAAGAAAATGTGATGATTATTAATTTGATTTCTTTTCCCCCAGTCCTTTTAACGTTAGGACTAAATAATATACATTTTAACATTGATAGGTGTTTCATAATTTCAGATTTCATTTTATAGTGACATTTACTAAAGAAGCTGTTGGAATGTGAATCTGGGTGTAACACACACACCTTATCTATATCCAACTACGTGTAAATGAAAGTCCTTAAAACTTTGAACAAATGTAACATTCTTCATTTTTCCACTGTAACTTTAATGTTTTAAGATTTCATGATTGTTTTTATATATATTTTTGTGGTGATTCTCAAACTTTTTAGTGCATTAGAATTGCAGATTATTGGAGTTTCTGATTTAGTAGGTCTAGGGTAGGGCTCGAGATTTTGCAAGTTGAAGAAGTTCCCAGGTTCCTGATGCCGCTGGTAACAGGGACCACTATTCAAGAATGACTGTGTTAGTGTGTTTGATCCTTACAAGAACCCAGTGTGGTGTTGGGCAGATATAGATGAGGAACCTGAGGCTTGTAGAAATTCGTGATTTTCCCAGTGGCCCGTAATGAATTAGTGGTTGACTAAAGATGAGAACCCATGAGGACCTTTCAGTTGTCCTCGTGCTCAGGACAAGAGTTCAGTTCCCGCCCCTCCCCCCCCCCAAATCTCTCTTGATTTCAGATGTTTGATATTTTTGTTGCATTCTATACAGACCCATTTTTCTATGTAGATATGTCCTCTCCTGGTATTCACATTTAATAAATATGCGTTTAAAATAGTCTTCCCCTTTAAAGATATAACTGATTTTTGTGCCTCAAGATGTTCTAAAAATGCTAGTCCTTCTGTAGAAACAAAAAGCTTACATAACTTTTTAAGGCCACCCAAGCTGATATAACTTGTTAAGGCCTTCCCTTAATCATAAGGAAAGATGTTGATTTTTTTATCCACTAGCCTAGTGCTCTGGCATTTTTTCACTCTAATTTGTGGTGATGGTTCTAGGCAGAACCACTATTTGTGGGTGTAGCAAATGAGGATGGATCATGAATGATCCAGAACAAGGAATCTTAAAATCACAACTCTTGTGTGCAAAACAGTGGCATCCAGAATGAACTGTGACATGTGCTTTCTCCCCCTTCCTCACAATTTCTGTCTGAACTGGTTCAGGGTATTCAGCATATGTTTGTAGAATGATAACTCAAACCTAGTGTCACCCAGTATTTGGAGCTTGCCTTTTGAATGTTGCCTAGTGATCTTTTCTAATATTATGAGGCAAATGTTGGTGCACTTTTCTGATACTGTTTTTTCTAGTTCCTACCTTCTGTGTTCTCTTGCTTTCCTCCTTTTGTTCTACTTTGACCTTGGACCCTTGTAATGCAAAAAAAAAAAAAAAAGAGTAGAGAAAAATAATGGAAGGAGAACAAATTGAAAATCATGACCCTGACTGTCTTCCATTATTATTATTTTGCTGTTGTCTTTTTTTTTTTTCCTGTAGGACAGAGGAAGATTTGATATGTTTTACTTAGTCTTATTGAGTATTAATTTAAATCACTGTGCTTTCAGACCTGAAACTCATGCTGTGCTTCAGCTGCTCCTCCCCTCTTTCCACTCTTTTTAAAGCTTATATTAAGCCTTAATGTGTGCCAGGCTCTGTGTGGTGCTTTATATGCATCATTTTATTGATACTTAATCCTCACATCGACCTTATGAGGTATAATTTTGAGGAAATAGAGTCATAGAGGTTATGTAAGTTGGCCAAGATGTCACACTTAGTATGTGGTAGAGCTGGCTCTTGAAATCAGGTCTTTTGGACTCCAAAGCTTATGCATTTAAAGACTAGTTTTTATTACTTCGCATTTGAGACCATTACTCGGACGAGATAGTTGAATTTAATCATCTAGATTTCTTGAAATAAATTAGGCTCCACAAAAAACAACATCCTGACTCTAAATTTGTCTCCATGTTTCCTCTTATTTCTCAGTTCTTTTTTTTTTTCTAAATTATTGTAAAGAGACGGAAAGAATTCTACCTTTTTCAGCGATATTTGCCTCTCCCTTAAGCACACAAAATTGGCAGTATCTTGCCTTTGCTGTTCCTGAGAGTTTTTATTCTAGTCATTTGGTCTTTAAAGCAGTGTGTGATGGAGTTTTCAATTTGTCTTAAAACCACAGAGTGCTACCATGATACAAACAACAGTAAACTGTGAGGGTACATCAGGCTCTTTTTCTTTATTTTGCCCTTGAAATATTTGGCAGCTTTTAGAAAAAGACAGCCACCCTAAGTGATTGAGGTGACCCATTTATAGGGAGGTAGTTGGGAATATCTCCCAAAGCGTATCCATTTAAAATCCTTCCTTAGCCTCTCCTGTATCTTTGAAAAAATCATTTTCCTCTTTCCTGTTTTTTCTTATGTGTCTCTTCTTGTATGAATATGTATTTTAATAACAGATATAATACAGCATTCAGATTGAGAATCAGGGTTTAGTGAATATTTATTATTAATGGTAACTCTATACCCAAACCAACCATGTGTCTTCCCTCCCTCTCTCCTTTTTTCCTCTCTCCATCCCTCCCTCCCTTCTTCCTTCTCTTTCTGCTCCGCTTTGCTTTCTTTCATCATTGCTCCAATATAGAATAACTGGTACCGATTCTTGGATTTTTCCCTTACTAGCTGAGTAGCCTTGAGAAAATTCTTTTATTCCTTTGAGCCTCAGCTTCCTTATCTGTGAAAATGTGATAATAATGTCTCTGTAGATATTTGTAAGACTTGGGTAAGATAGTGTACACCACACAAGAAAGTGCATCTCTGCAGTGTCTGGGTGGGGGAAACGGCATGGCAATGAGGTGCCTCTCTTCTCAAGAAATTTATGTTTGCTTCTGGAGGACGATTATAAAATCAAAGCACAATGGCTGAAGTATCACATAGGCTAAAGAAACAGATTTTAGGCAGTCCTATAATCTAACTAATAAGATAGAGATCTTTAAAAGAAATATGTCAACCAGAAATGTTAGTAACCTGTGGCCCTTTAAAAAAGCAGAATTATTGCAGAGTTTCCATTTGGGGTGATAAAAAAAGTCTTGGAAGTAGTGGTAATGCCACTGAATTAAACACTTAGGAATGGTTAAAATGACAAATTTTGTTATTTAAAAAAGTCAGTGAGGTGAATATTCACAGTGTTCCTTTGGGTGTAATCCAGTCCGAGGAAAGCTGCAGCTAGGATCATGCTGCACAGACCCTGTGCAAAGTAGACCCTCTTTGTGCAGTTCAGTCCAGAGATTGTAAGCTCCACAAGGCCAGGAATCTGCTCTCTTGTTCACTGCTAGGCAGGCACCTGCTGAATGAATGAATAGCCTCTTATTCAACGTTTTACGTATGCAACTTACTGCTCTCGCTGTAGTGTCAGACAAAACAATATTCCGATTGTAATTTGGCTTCTAATGCCGGGAGAGAACATGCTGGTCAGAAGATGACTATCTGAACCTTTCACTCATCATCTTTTCATTGTAAATGAATAAATTGTTATTTATTAAACATTCTTAAAAATATTGAAATGAGTTAAAGGTTTACGACTGAACTCTTGAGGTCTACTAGATGTTTTTTGCCATGGCCATCCTTAGTGCCTGTGAGGAATGTGTGCCAAAGACTTTTTAAGAAGACTTACCAGCAATGTTTCTATCAGTAGGTCTTCAGTGAGATTAATACTTAATTGAATATTCTTTCATTTTTTCCCTTCCACTTTGCACTATTATTATCTCCAGGGAATGGGTTCCATTATGCTGTTTTGTTTGCTTGCTTGCTTGCTTTTTTTTCTTCTAATTCATAGTTTTCTATTCAAACAATGAATGTAAGCATGTTTGTTTCAAGAAAAATGGATAGAAATTTGGTAGTCCCTTTAGAGCATCAATATTGCTTAAGAATGAACTGAATCCAGAAACATTTTAATTAAGATATTTAAAGATTTCAAAGCTTGCAATTTTAAGATGTGTTTGTTTTTTTCACAGTGGAGCTATTGAAAAATCTCTTCAGTTACTTATGTTATGGTTGGTCTTCTGAATGTCTTCTGCAGTGATCCTCCTGAGTATTTTGAAAAAAAAAATTGTGCCAAATTAAAAAAAAAAAATTATCCCTTGATTCCCATTCTCCTCCTGTCATGTCCTGTGATTCTTTGCCTAGATACAACACACAAGAACAATACCTATTGTTTCTCATTGTTCCTCACTGCACTTTTGAGTCCTCATGTTATACTTTTTCTACTCTTCATCCCCATTTATTTCCCCTTTCTTAAATGTAGATTTTTCTGACCAGAGCTGTGGAATTGGGGTCACAGTTAAACTTGATCAACATGTCACTTGTTTATTTATCCTATTATACATCCTTTGTATGTTTGTGTAGCAGATTATTTCTTCTCATGTCTTTTCTCATTTTATGTTTTATCTGAAGAACAATAAAAATTTGTTCTCCTAGCCCTCCTTCTCATAGACTTTAAGGGGCTTTGGAGACCTGTGATGTTGTGGAAAGAGAGTGGGACTCAGAAGCAGAAGACCTGAGTTTACATACAGGCGTTACCATAACTTGGGTAAGGAACTTCTGTTCTGAATCTGTTGCCCTCATGGAATTATTGCCTGTATTAACAGGGATCATTGTGGGGAGGAGTTCTGAGTGTGGACAGTGCTGGGCCAACCTGGTGGAGATGTTGTTGTCTCTAAGTCTTTGTGCTGATGTGAAATGAACGTGGACCTTTTTTTGACTAAACGACTAAACATCTAAACAAGAATTCTATCTCTTGGCATAACCACCATGCTGTTCTCTAGTTTTATAGTATTTATAGATGGTAAGAGACTGTGAGGAAAAATTGTCAAAGACTTTGAAATTATAAAAAATTTAGTGTGTGTTCTGTCTAGCTCACCTAGTTCTCTCTGCCTTTCATTGTCTTTGGGCTGTTTTATAACTCTGCATATTGTAGAATTCAGATAGTAAAGCAAATGATCTTGTCCATGACAAGCTAATTGTGATCAGTAAATGCAATAGATTATTGCCCTTGTGTATAGTGGTCAGTTTTTCCTTGCCTTTTTTTCTAGCACTACTGCTGCTTATATATTTGTTTGCTCTTTGGATTCTTTTGAACAGGTTATAACATCTTACTGGTTCCCCAATTAAAGAATTAAATCTTTCACACTTTTTTTTGAGATTCATGATTTTAACTTTTAAAAAATTACTCCTTAACAATATAGTAGAAGAACACAATTCTGGGAATTAAAGGATCTATTTATGTCACCTTGAATAAGGCACTCATGTCACTGAGCTGTGGTTTTCTTATTTAAAAAAAAAAAATGAAGCTGACCTAAATGATCTCTAGTCTATGATTCTCTGATTTTGTGATTTTATGATTTCATGTTCTGTAAGCCCAAAGTGCACTGTCCTAAGTTTGATAATATCTAGGTGAATTGGCATAAAAATCAAGGAACTTAAGTATCTTACTTATGTAAAAACTGCAACAAAAATTCTTTGTTTTATTTTTAGCACACATGTGCATATAAATTAGCATTACAGAAGATACTTTATTTTGTTGTTTATATTTCTTGTCAAGGAATTGTAGTACTTGAATTGCTGTTGACAGTTTTCAGTAGTGAGTGAATAAAGGGTGAGTGTTCCGCAATCTCCTTTTTTTTTTTTTTTTAAACATCTTTACTGAAGTATAATTGCTTTACAATGGTGTGTTAGCGTCTGCTTTATAACAAAGTGAATCAGTTATACATATACATATGTTCCCATATCTCTTCCCTCTTGCATCTCCCTCCCTCCCACCCTCCCTATCCCACCCCTCTAGGTGGTCACAAAGCACCGAGCTGATCTCCCTGTGCTATGCGGCTGCTTCCCACTAACTATCTATTTTACATTTGGTAGTGTATATATGTCCATGACACTCTCTCACCCTGTCACATCTCACCCCTCCCCCTCCCCATATCCTCAAGTCCATTCTCTAGTAGGTCTGTGTCTTTATTCCCATCTTGCCACTAGGTTCTTCATGACCTTTTTTTTTTTATTTTTTTTTTCCTTAGATTCCATATATATGTGTTAGCATACTGTATTTCTTATTCTCTTTCTGACTTACTTCACTCTGTATGACAGACTCTAACTCCATCCACCTCATTACAAATACCTCCATTTCATTTCTTTTTATGGCTGAGTAATATTCCATTGTATATATGTGCCACATCTTCTTTATCCATTCATCCGATGATGGACACCTAGGTTGCTTCCATGTCCTGGCTATTGTAAATAGAGCTGCAATGAATATTTTGGTACATGACTCTTTTTGAATTATGGTTTTCTCAGGGTATATGCCCAGTAGTGGGATTGCTGGGTCGTATGGTAGTTCTATTTTTAGTTTTTTAAGGAACCTCCATACTGTTCTCCATAGTGGCTGTATCAATTTACATTCCCACCAACAGTGCAAGAGTGTTCCCTTTTCTCCACACCCTCTCCAGCATTTATTGTTTCTAGATTTTTTGATGATGGCCATTCTGACCGGTGTGAGATGATACCTCATTGTAGTTTTGATTTGCATTTCTCTAATGATTAATGATGTTGAGCATTCTTTCATGTGTCTGTTGGCAATCTGTATATCTTCTTTGGAGAAATGTCTATTTAGGTCTTCTGCCCATTTTTGGATTGGGTTGTTTGTTTTTTTGTTATTGAGCTGCATGAGCTGCTTGTAAATCTTGGAGATTAATCCTTTGTCAGTTGCTTCATTTGCAAATATTTTCTCCCATTCTGAGGGTTGTCTTTTGGTCTTGTTTATGGTTTCCTTTGCTGTGCAAAAGCTTTTAAGTTTCATTAGGTCCCATTTGTTTATTTGTGTTTTTATTTCCATTTCTCTAGGAGCTGGGTCAAAAAGGATCTTGCTGTGATTTATGTCATAGAGTGTTCTGCCTATGTTTTCCTCTAAGAGTTTGATAGTGTCTGGCCTTACACTTAGGTCTTTAATCCATTTTGAGTTTATTTTTGTGTATGGTGTCAGGGAGTGTTCTAATTTCATACTTTTACATGTACCTGTCCAATTTTCCCAGCACCACTTATTGAAGAGGCTGTCTTTTCTCCACTGTATATGCTTGCCTCCTTTATCAAAGATAAGGTGACCATATGTGTGTGGGCTTATCTCTGGGCTTTCTATCCTGTTCCATTGATCTATATTTCTGTTTTTGTGCCAGTACCAAACTGTCTTGATTACTGTAGCTTTGTAATATAGTCTGAAGTCAGGGAGCCTGATTCCTCCAGCTCCATTTTTCGTTCTCAAGATTGCTTTGGCTATTTGGGGTCTTTTGTGTTTCCATACAAATTGTGAAATTTTTTGTTCTAGTTCTGTGAAAAATGCCAGTGGTAGTTTGATAGGGATTGCATTGAATCTGTAGATTGCTTTGGGTAGCAGAGTCATTTTCACAATGTTGGTTCTTCCAATCCAAGAACATGGTATATCTCTCCATCTATTTGTATCATCTTTAATTTCTTTCATCAGTGTCCTATAATTTTCTGCATACAGGTCTTTTGTCTCCTTAGGTAGGTTTATTCCTAGATATTTTATTCTTTTTGTTGCAATGGTAAATGGAAGTGTTTTCTTAATTTCACTTTCAGATTTTTCATCATTAGTATACAGGAATGCAAGAGATTTCTGTGCATTAATTTTGTATCCTGCTACTTTACCAAATTCATTGATTAGCTCTAGTAGTTTTCTGGTAGCATCTTTTGGATTCTCTATGTATAGTATCATGTCATCTGCAAACCGCAATCTCCTTTTTAATAGGAGAAACATTTGTTTGCTTGTGAAAATGGTATATTGGCTTATATTACTATCAGTGCTTATGGAAAATTGTGGGTGTTATTGTAGTCAGTGGCATTTTTTAACCATTATTATATTCAAAAAAGCATTTCTGAAGCACTCAGCCTCACAGAGCATTGCATTATGAACTATAAGAAATAAATTTAAGATTTCATTCCTGCTTTCTAGGAAGTCACTAAGTAACATCGATAGAGTAGGTGTGTCTTAGCTCAGGTTGCTACAACAAAATACCACAGACTGGGTGGCTTAAACAATAGAAATTAATTTTCTCATGTTCTGGAGCCTAGATGTCCAAGATCAAGGTTCTGGCTGATTTGATTTTTGCTGAGGACTCTCTTTGTGGCTTGCAAATGGCTGCCTTCTTGCTGTGTCCTCACATGGCCTTTCCTTTGTGTGTACTTGTGGTGAGAGAGGGCAAGCTCTCTGCTGTCTCTTCTTAAAAGGACACTAATTTTATTGGATCAGGGCCCTATCCATATGACCTCGTTTAACCTTAATTACTTCCTTAGAGGCACCTTCTCTAAATATAGCCACATTGGGAGTCAAGGCTTCAACATATGACTTTTGCAAGGCCACAAACATCACAAGGTGTGAAACTTTTAGAAGCAGAAATCACACATCTAAGGTACAGATTGGGAGATGACAGGACGTACCGTCCTCAGAGGTGACCAGGTTAGTGTTGAGGACATCAGCCAAGCCTTGATGAGTTTGGTGCTGCCAGTGTGTGCTGACTTGGAAACTGTTAGTCATACTGACCTATTACTACTCATCTGTTTTTTCAACTGTTATCTTCCAAGTATTTCCCAATAGAAAAAAAGGGCAATGCAGTTGCTTTTCTTTCATTTTTAATTTAAAAGCTGGGACCTCTTTGGATCAAGGTATTTCTTCAGATTCTTTCGGCATTTGTAACAGGATCTGGGAAAGGACAAGTGTTTTATATTCTTCTCATTCTTAGTTTTTCCACCTAACTGCCTTTACTGGTTTGATGCAATGGGAATACTGCCTCTTAGGGAATAATAAAGTATGATCTTTCATGGATCTGGGGGTGGCTTACTTGGTTTAAAATAATCTAGTATGTGCGTAGATAGAGTTATTTCAAGTCCTCTGGCTTTACTTCCATGCCTAATGCCTTTTCTCACCATTTATTAAAGCTCGCCTTTTGGACTTTGATATATGTCATGTTCGTATCTTGTAAATCCTTCTAGTAATACCTTTCTATTACTAAGGTGTAAACGCTGTTGTTTCTACACCATTTGCTTCTCTCTTTCTGTCGTTTTTATAGGGCTCTTTAACCTGCTAATGTTCCAGGATATTAATTTGAAACAGCCAGCCAAATAATAGAAACTCCTTCCTGCCTATGATGCACTGACCTCTTTTTACCCATTTCCTTTTCAAATTCAGTTTGGAAAGCTAAATTTTCATAATCTTTTGAGCTAGTACTTCACTTCCCTGATGCTTGCAATTTAGCAGCCTTATTATTCTCAAGACTTTATACCAGGAGTATACATACTATTTTATTTTTTTCTGAACGCACTCCCCTAGCTCAATCAGGAATTTTATATATTTATTTGTTTGTTTGTTTATTTCCTTGTAGGAAATGGAATTTCTATTTGCATTTTCCCTAATTTCTTCACCTTGCTTCTTCCTAACTTTGTTCTGTAACTATTTAAGGGATTTAGCTAGTACATTTCTGGCTTTCATCTCTTAGGCTTACCTTCTCATATTTAGCTACATGGTTAGAGCTGTCAGATTAAATAATGTCTAATGGACTGACTATATTTGAGTTTGTGCTTGGAAATGTTTTTAAGACTCATGTACTGTTTTCTCCTTAGTTTCTGGTTGTTCCTTAAGTTCACAAGTTAGTCTATCCAAAAAGTACTGTTGTCTTGAATTCTGCCTCTTTTGCGTGGAGGTGTCATCAATTGCCCTGGACTTATACGAATGTTCTAATACTTTTGTTGATGGCTTTTCTCTTATATTAAGGATGTCCTTGGTCCTTATATTAACCTGTTCTTGGTTCTAGAGTCTAGCTTCCAAAAAGCAACATATTCAATTTGAAGCGACCTTAGACAAAAGCCAAATATATCACTAAAGGATTGATAAAGTTAAAGGGACTAAGATTATTTAACCTGCTAAAGGTAAGGCTGTGGAGAAGTTTAGCTATTGTTCTTACAAAAGTTCCTTGTATTCTCTCTGTTAATCATGCCCACTTGCACTTCGGGGCTTGCGTTGAGTGCCTTTTCAGCCTTTTATGGTGACTGTGCTTCAATATCACATTTAAGAATCAAGGGCTGTTTCTTTCTTCCTTTTTTTAAAATTTTTTAAAAAATTGAAGTATAGTTGATTAACAATGTTGTGTCAATCTCTGCTGTACAGCAGAGTGACTCAGTTATACACATATAGACATTCGTTTTTTTAATATTCTTTTCCATTATTGTTTATCACAGGATATTGAATATAGTTCGAAGGGCTGTTTCTTCTTTCAGGAAGGATTTAGGTTTGACCCGTAGAAGATATCCTTCCAGCCATGTTGAACAGTGGAAAGAACCATTGGGAGAGGGTCACTGTGGAATCAGCCCTCAAATCTTACTCCCTGGATGAGGTGGATTAAGGGTGAAGAAATCTGAACTTTGGAGGATTCCTCTAGATAGAGGATTCTAATCTGATTGATGTGATCAGTTTTATCTTACTTTTCTAATTGTGACTGGAAGCCCTTCTTATGGTAGAAAACAGTGGGATGCATCAGCTGATTCCTCAAATCCCTTTCTTGGGTAAGAGTCAATAGTGCCAGGTAGAAGGTAGTGTGGTGCAGTGGAAAGAGCACTTATACCAGGAGGCAGATCTCTGGATGAGGACCCAGCTTTGCAAATGATCGGCTACCTGACGCTGAGCCTGTGCCTTCATCACTTCAGGCCTCACCTTTCCATTTTTACTGTGTGTGAGCTTGATTAGCATTCTCAGATCCCTTTCAGCTCACTCTGATGGGTGACAGTGGGAGGGAGGTTATAATTGCTGAGGGGAGAGAGGCTAAAATAGGGGAAATGGAAATGATATGGGGTCCCAGGGATAGCAGGAGTACCTGGGGAAAGGCTGTGGTGGTGGGAGAAGGAGGAAGGAAGGAGATGCAAAGGCAAGGTGAGGAGGTTTTAATTTCAGTAAGGAATTGATAAGAAGACAGTGTTTATGGCCACCGATAATGGGTTCTTCCTAGTCTTAGAAGTTGATCTCTCTCTCTTTCTCTTTAATTGGATTAATAGGGCAGGATTTGAGACTGCTTGTTCAAGGTTTTCTTTCTGTTTCCTTCATAATTAGGTTAAAGTTGTGCTCTTTCTTTGAAGATTTCAAAGAATTTTGTTGTTGTTGTTATTCAAAAATACCCCTGCAAAATAAGTAAACGTATCAATAGTTATCTCCGTAAAGTGGAGAAATGAAGGTGTAAGGTGGCTAAGCGATTTATTTAGGAAATAATATGCTAGTGCTAGAATCCAATTTTTCAGCTCTCTCTATAAGGCTTCTCTGCTTTCAGCTGTGTGTGGGTATCTGGAGGATATATTATTTAGACAACCGGTGCTTGGCACACAGGTAGCAGAAGCAATACTGTACCTCAAAGATAGGAGCCCTTCATCCTCTTGAACTCATATTTGGGAATGGATCCCAAACCAGACCACCTTAGTCTTTGTCCTTGTTTCATAATCCAGTACAGTAAGTCCCCTATATACGAACCTTCAAGTTGCAAACTTTCAAAGATGTGAACGCTCTCCTACCCGGACATCACTGGATCGTTTTTTCAAGAGCGTAGATAGAATTGAATCCAGCAAGGAACCAGAACCTGTGCCATCAGTGTCAGGCGTGAGTGAAATTGCAGCTTGCCCTCCGTCTCCTATTGCTGATGATCCTTCAGCTCTACCATCTCCCACCTCCTTTCCCTCCTCCAGTCAGTAACTCTTCTTGCCTGTTCACTTGAAGCCAGCCCCTGTATGCCAGCTGTTGTACTGTACTACTCTACTTTTCAAGGTACTGTACTGTAAGATTAAAAATGTTTTATTTTTTCTGTTTGTTTTTCATGTATTATTTGTGTGAAAAGTATTATAAACCTATTACAGTACAGTACTCTATAGCCGACTGTGTTAGTTGGGTACGTAGACTAACTCTGTTGGACTTATGAACAAATTGGACTTACGAAACGCAGTCTCAAAATGGAACTCGTTCGTATGTAGGGGACTTACTGTAACTTGAATTCTGTCTCTTATAAATAAAATTATACAGATAAAGAAAATATCTGTACCCCGGGGAACAGAAATACTGAGATTTCCTGTGTTCGTGTGTAGAGAGGATCTTTGGTTGCCCATAGTGCCGTTCATGAATTGATATAATTCAGAACATTTTCTTGAATTTCCTGAGTCCTGTATGTGGCAGATAAGATGTCAGATGTACTGCTGTTCCTGAGCAGTATCAGCTTTGAGGGGTGGAGAGAGTGTCAGTTGATAGTCTGAAATGCTTTTCATTAATTTTATAAGTAGAGAGACTGCTTACATCACATCTGCATATAATTTCAAGGACACCTCTCCTTTCCACTGAAGTGGAGACGAGGCTGTCTGTTTGAAGGTGGGATGTAGGAAGAATACAGGAAAAACATTTTCCTCCATTGCAGTCAGCTGTATTTTAATCGTTTATAGTGTACTCTCGGTGAACCTCCATCAGCCTTGCTCTCTTGAGGCACTGCTTTGCATAGTTATTCCTCTGGGTGGAATGGAACCTCTAGGAACGAGTTCTCCTCTGTTCACAAGAGCATTTGTTTGCACACCATGTAGTCCCATAGTTCCTACCACTTCTCAAGTGTGGAAATGCATGTGGGGAGAGAGACGATAGTAATTGTCATAGTTTAAGTGATCACTTTATCTCTAGGAAAAAAATAGAACCCATGTGATGTACATACCATAGTAGAATATGTTCCTTGCGTGGCATTTGGTTGCTTTTATCACGTCTCTTTATGGCTCCTTACATCACAGACTCTGTTTATATCACTTCTGAGGAATGTTTGCAAAGGGAGGCATCTCTTGCTGGAAACTAGCTGCAGTCAGCCTTCCCTATCCATGGGTTCCATATCTGCAGATTCCATGTCCACAAGTTCAACCGAGGATCAAAAAAATTTTTTTTTAATTCCAGAAAATTCCAAAAAGTAAAAGTGTAATTTTCCTCATGCCAGCAACTATTTACATAGCATTTACATTGTCTTAGGTATTATAAGTAATCTAGAGATGATTTAAAGTATACTGGAGGATGTGTGTAAGTTCTATGCAAATACTACACTGTTTTATATAAGGGACTCTTGAGCGTCCCCGGATTTTAGTATCTACGGGGGTCCCGAAAGCAGTCTCTCGCAGATACCAGGGACAACTGTATATTGATTGCTCCCTATTCTCTTCTGCCCTTTGGGGTTCTAAAATCAGGTGGCAAGTGTCTGCATCATGACTTTGAGAGGCAGGTGTTAGATATTTAATATTCTTAAATAAAGACGCAGAATTTTTTAACTTTCTTACTTGGAGGTGTTCAAATTAAGAAAAAAGATCTGCTTGCTGAAGAGGCCCTAATGAGACAGACCGTTCTAAAGCAGGTTATATCTTTATTTACTCCAACCCCTAGAAATACTTAGGTAATGGACAGTTTTAGATTTCCGACACGGCTATGGGGAATGTTCCCCTCAAGGAAATTTCAGGGTTAAAAAGAAAACCCTTATTGTTTTTTTTGTAATGATATTAGGGAGTCAGATCCTTGTTTTGAAAACTGACAAATAAAAGGAAAGAATCAAGTATGTAACTTGCTTTCCTTAACAAATTGTACCTCGTATTAACCGAATAGTTGATGTGACAGTCACTCTTTAGAGAGACTTAGTCCCACTCAACAGAGGAAGGATTCAGAAAGTCAGAATTCATTATTTTGCAAACCCCAGTGAGTTGATGAATCCAAGTGGTGAGCACCCCTTGCTATAGACATCACAAAGAAGGGCAACCCGAGATTATATCTCAGCTAATGAAGTACACAGCTTATAAAGTGTTCTCGCCAAAATTTCAAACTGTAATCTGATCTGACCTCTTTCTCTGACTACCAATTAACAGGAAGTACAGAGGGCAGGGGAACAGAGTGAATTAAATAACATGGAAATACAATTTTAAAAATCTAGACTGGGCAGCTCTCCAGGACAAATGACTTTGTTTCATTAACAACAACAACAGCAAGAATGCAACAGAATTAAAAAAGAGATGGAGAGGAAATCTATAGATTAAAAGGATTTACGGGATATGTCAACTAATCCTAATGTCTAGATCTTTCTTGGATGCCATTTTATACAAACTGTAAAAGATTATAATACAGTTGGGGAAAAGGTACAATGCCTGACTGATATTAAGGAATTCTTGTTAATATATTTAAGGAATTATTACATCGAAGTTTTAAAAAAATGAACCCTATAACTATTGACAGATGATATGATATTTGGGATTTGCTTCAAAATAATACAGGAAGGCTAATAATACAGGGTGTAAATGAAGAAAGATTGGTCAATATTATTAAAGCTGGAAGATGAGTACATGGGTTATTCTCTCTAATTATGTATATGTTTGAAATAATCTGTCATAGAATATTGTTAAAAAAGAATTTGAGGTCAGGGACTTCCCTGGCGGTCCAGTGGTTAAGACTCCGTGCTTCCACTGCAGGGGGTACGGGTTCGATCCCTGGTTGGGGAACTAAGATTCCGCATGCCCGCGCAGCGCAGCCAAACAAAACAAAACAAGACAAAACAAGACAAAAACCAAACAAACAAAAAAAAGCATTTTAGGTCAAGATGTGTAGTAAAGCTTTGGGTACAATGAAAAGGAAATTGGGAGAGGAGGAAAAGAGATAAAAGTACTTAACATGTTACCTGGTATGTTCTATGTATTGAATAAGTACTGGCTATAATTATTTCTAAGCCATGCATGTACCCATTCATTTATCCAATCTATTGCTTATTTCAGTAAATATTTATTGAGCATGTACGATGTGGTAAGCACTAAAATACTTCTGTAAATCAAGTAAAACGAATAGAGCCCATCACACCCCAGTGGTATTTTTGGCCTGTACTCATTCTGCAGAGTCTCTGAACTGAATGTGAATAGCTCCCAGACCAGAGGGTTTAAAAAGGCACTGTGTGGTATCATGCCTGGACTCATTCAAGTTTAGTCGTTAATATTCTTCACAGGGTAGCTCTAACCATCTGCTGGGGCTTTGCCTTCCTCTTGAATCATCCAGTTCCTAAAGGTTGTGGGTGCCCCCTGCTTGATTCCAGAAGGACCCTCTCTGATTCCTGGCCTGGTTCATCCAGTGACTGCCCATTGAACAGCCAGCTCCAGATTTATAGTTGAGATCCTATGGGAAAGCTCCCTCCCCCTGCCATTTCACCTTTGGAACTGTTGTTACACTCTGGAAGATTTTCCAATTACTACATCTAATTACAAGGAAGAATAAATTACTGAAGCAAGTTAAATTATCTTGTGTGTCATAACAGTAATTAACATTCAAATAGGAAACTGCTGCCATTTTTATAAACATCACCAAGTGGAGGCAGCACCCCTTTTGAAAGCAGGAAACAAGACGGGGCTCCCTCCCTGAAACCTGGTGGAAGGTCTGGGAGAGTTGCTAGGTTGAATGTTTAGAAAATCTGTCTGGATGAGATGGATGTAATTGGAGAGATTGATTTTTGAATTGCCCCATTTTACTCTAAATCCTTAGAAATAGCAACTTTCCTCTGCATTTATCATCATCTACTTTCTCCTCATGGCCCTACATATTTTTCTTATCTCTTTTATTTCCCCCATATTTCAAGTAAGACTGGACACCAGTCTGGTCACAAGACATTTTGTGTGCGAGGCTTTGCTTGGAATGCAACTCACAGCCTTTTCACAATCTAATTTTCGGCAATTCCATGTGCATTCCTTACCTATTCAATGCGCTTCTGCCATGAAAATGTCTATTCTTCTCCTGAGTGGTCTCTTGATTTTACGTTGTGCCTTTGAGCGCCACTGAAGAGTGAACATACTTTTCTTGCTCAATATAGCGTCTAGCCTGGCATTATCATGTCTAGTATTTAGAAATTCTTAATGGCAGTACTGAAGTTATAAATTCAAAGAGTATAGGAGGAATGCCTTTTAAATTATGTATTAATGGCAAACAGAGCTAGTACTAAATGGTCTGTAGCTGCTTTTTTTTTCACATCTTTATTGAAGTATAAATGCTTTACAATGGTGTGTTAGTTTCTGCTGTATAACAAAGTGAATCAGCTATACGTATACATATATCCCTATATCCCCTCCCTCTTGCGTCTCCCTCCTACCCTCCCTATCCCACCCCTCTAGGTGGTCACAAAGCACCGAGCTGATCTCCCTGTGCTATGTGGCTGCTTCCCACTAGCTATCTTTTTTAGCTGCTTTTAACCTCATTTGGTGGGTAGTATGTGGGCAGTTAAAACTCAGCAAGGTTTGGGAAGATCATTTTAGTCTGTCATTAGTAGTTGGGATTATGAATTGCTTTTATTTATTCAATAGACTACTAATAAGTCTAGAATTTATTTAGAAAATTGACACCATGCCTCTGGGCACAACTCTGCCTTTGGTAATAATGATAATAATGAATTGTTATCATCTTTGTTCTTGTTCTTCTTTGAAATTTACAGACTCTTAAATGATATAAAGATTGTGAGCAATGGGACCTAATTTAAGAAAGCAGTGATCTTAATATCTTAATATCATAAATAGGTATATCTGATGTTATGAAAGATCTGACTAAGTCATGGATATAAGCAGAGATCTTCGTACCCTCAGGGCAAATATGAATCACAACGGTTCCTACAATATGCGAAGCATAAGCCTGACAAAAATTTCAAAACTTCTCTTCCTTTTACTTTATATTTAAATAGAAATATTATGTATTTCAACCAATTTTGGTTAAAGTATGTAATTTGGGGATTCATACCTTATGTTCGTCTGTTATGTGCGTGTTCTTTTTTTTCTGTTTTTAGCGTGAAGTATAGTTAATTTATAATGTTGTGTTAGTTTCAGGTGTACAGCAAAGTGATTCAGTTATATATATATGTATGCACACACACGTGTATGCACACATACACATATTTTTTTTTTCAGATTCTTTTCCATTATAGGTTATTACAAGATAATAGTTGTTCCCTGTGCGATATGGCAGGTCCATGTTGTGTGTTCTTTTAGCTCAAGAGTGGCTAACCTCACCACCTAAGGGGAAGAGCCAGCATTTACCAGCATCATTGACAAAAGCCCAATATAAGTGTTACTCTCATTGCTTTGAAAATGTTTTCCTGTTGCTGATTTTAGACCAGGTATGTAATTTCTGCTTTAAATAACAAGAAATTACTTTTTGGTCACAGTTCAGTTTTTTTTTTGTTTTTTTATAAATTTATTTATTTTTTGGCTGCGTTGAGTCTTCATTGCTGCGTGCGGGCTTTCTCTAGTTGCGGCGAGCTGGGTCTCCTCTTCGTTGTGGTGCGCAGGCTTCTCATTGCGGTGGCTTCTCTTGTTGCGGAGCACGGGCTGTATGCGTGCGGGCTCAGTAGTTGTGGCATGTGGGCTCCAGAGTGCAGGCTCAGTAGTTGTGGTGCACGGGCTTAGTTGCTCCGCAGCATGTGGGATCTTCCTGGACCAGGGCTCAAACCCGTGTCCCCTGCATTTGCAGGCCACCAGGGAAGTCCCCAGTTCAGTTTTAAATGCTGCTTTTTTTTTTTTTTTAATAATGTTTTCTCTTTCTGCCAAGGGCTCTGAAAAGCCAAATATGGCCCCAAATTTTGATTCCCTTTTTGGATCTGGATAGCAGTGGGAGGAATTAGGAATGACTTTTATACACTGGCACTCATCAGTGTGGTTGAGGGAGGCTCATTTTGTTTACTGATCTCCAACTTTGCAACTCTGCACTTTGTTTCTGAGACTAAGGGTCATGTAAAAAATAATAATTATTTTGTGGTTACTGGTAATGGAGGTTGTGCGGGGGCCTGGAGGAGGCAATTGAAAGGAAAGAGTACTGGAGTGGAATAAAAAATGATCTCCTTAGTGTCTTTGCCTAACATTAGCCTAGACTGGAAGACTTGTTCCCCATTATCGTGCTGCTTTTGAATAAATATCTATTCTAAAAGGATCATGGAAGATGTAGTAACCTGGGTCAATGCAAATTGCTTTTCACGGAGAATGTATTTAAGATGGAAACTCCTTTGAATAAATTACATATTTGAAAAAGGTTTCTATTCTGTGTTTTATACGGTATAATACATTTGGAATTTGTGGCTAATTTACACATTTCATTTGCAATGTATTTAAAAGCCTTCCTCAATGAATAGTTGGTAATTAGGTGATTGACATATTCTCCCACTTGACAACCACACACACCAGTAAATTGCCCTCTATTTTCCAGGAGTATCTCCAACAAATATTTGAAACTTCCCTTAGCAATTGTTATTCAGCAAAATTATAAGGGACTGAAAGATACTTTATTTCCACAAATTGAATGAATGCTCATGCTGTAATGCCCTGTCTTCCTGGATGGTTTGTGAAATACTTCCGGATCTGTGATGGAAAGTGTGGTTCAACTTAAGTAGGTAGATGTGAATATTTATAGCATTTTAATCCTTAGGTAGTGAAGGGATTTTAGAGTTTAGGGTAAGTCTACAGTGTAAAGGTTACTTAAAAAAAAAAAAAAACTAACCTTTTTTTTTTTAATACATGAATAATTGTTCTTCTAAATCTCAAAGACCAAAGCAATTATTTTGCTTGATTCATAAACTTCTCTCAGGGATACTTTTTGTTTTGTTTGTGATACTGTCATGTATCAGTTGAAAAATACTAATTTTATTATCATAATTCATCTTGAAACCTAACTTTAAGTTTTGGTGCAACAAAGGGATAGTTATCCTGTCACAAAATACCATGACATAGTATTTTTTAGTCAAATATGATTTTATAAATAAAATTGATGTTTATGTCTGTATCATCAGTGTCTCTTCTACACGGGTTATGTGACTCCTTGAATCATGCTTATATTTTTTCCCATACTCTTTTTTTAAATTGAATTATAATTCACAAACAATAAGGTGTATAGATTTAGATATAATTTGATGAGATTTGAATATAGATGTGTAGGTATTCATATAACTCACACTCGCATCAGTACATAAAGCATTTCCTTGAGCATAGAAAGTATTATAATATTTTAATTTGTAAAATTATAGTATTCCTATTTTAAAATTAGCAGAGAACCCTGGAGTAGTGATCAGAGAAAACCTCATTTCAGTTTATTAGGTACTTACCAGAGGAAAGCATGATGGAAAAAAACAGATGTATTAAAATTAATAACTTAATAGTTGTTGAGGCTCTGTTCTTTGCAGGTGTTCTTTTAGCTCCTAGAATAGATCTGCTATTAATAAAAAAATACTCTAAAGTTTAAGATATTTACAGGTGACTACACCCCCCTCCCCCCCCAAAATTTGTGATTAAAGTAAAATGATAGGCAAGGTGAATCAGGTACATTAAACTAAAAGAAAGGGAGTACAATATCAATGTCATATAAATAGAATTCAAGATAAAAAGAATTAAATGGAATAAACTTTATATCTTTCATAAAGGAAATAAATCTGGGTGGCTTCCAGGAGGGGGGGGGAGTTGGGGGGTTGGGTGAAATCCTTGAAAGCATTTAAGAGGCACACACCTCCAGTTATATAGTAAATAAGCCACGGGGTTGTAATATCCAGCATAAGGAATATGGTCAGTAATACGGTAATAACTTTGTATGGGGACAGATGGCTACTAGACTTATGCAATGTCAAATTAAGGTATGCAAATGTCAAATCATTACTTAGTACACCTGAAACTAACATAATATTGTTTGTCAACTATATTCCCTAAAAAAGGAAATATACTGTTTATTCAGTTATCCTTGAAACATTTATTAAAATTGATTGTTCGTTCGACATAGGCAACATTAAACATTAGTTCAACCACACCCATTGCTTGGGAACTAAGAAAATGTAACTGTTGGACCAAAGTGGAAATCAAAAGTTTTTGGAAAATAAGAATAGAGAATCATAACACTTACAGAAAACAGGCAAAATTGTACTCAGAAATTCATAATTTAAAAATAGTCATTCCCATGTCACAACCATAAAAATTTTCTGGTTTAAAGAAACAAGATTGGAGGGTGATATGGAAAATGCTATATATTTTGCTTACAAAAAAACTCTGAGAAGTCTTGCAATAAGCTCGTTAGAGGCCACAAATACCACAAGGAAAATACAAAGAAATCTTCAAACTTTAAGAAATGATAGAAGAAGATTAATTAGAGAAACATATTATGTTCATAGATGACGGATGAAGCATTATAAAGTTGGCAGTCTTTCCAAACTAAATGTTTTTGAGACATTTTTCCAGATGATTATTTAGTGTTCACGTGGAAGAACGAATAGACAAGATAGTGTACTGTACAGAGAATCCACAAAAAATTTAGCCTATGAAGATGTGAAAAAAAAATTAATCTTACTGATAGTCAAAGAAAGGCAAACAGCGAGATACCATTTGGCAGAAATTAACAAGAAATGTTAATGCTGAAATGTTAGCAAGAGCTTAGTAAGGCAGTCAGTTCCATATTAATACTATTATTCTGTACATTGATTTATAATTGGTACAAAGCAAATTTAGAAATATTTATCGAGTCTAAAATTATTAATTCATAATGATCCTATTTGGTGCAACTAGTAATTGTACTTTTTTTTTTTTAATGGCAAAACAAGAAAAAGTCCAGCAATGTGGAAGTGGTTAAATGAATTATAAATAAAACTAAAAAGAAGTTACTTAGACCGTTAAGCTTACTTAATAACATGGGAAAATAACCACGGTGCAATATTAGTTGAATGACATATATATAACATCATTCTGATATTTTGTTATCAGAGGTATTTCTGAGAGGGAGGAAATCATAGTATGTAAATTCTTACTTTAGGATGGCACAAAATAATTAATCATCGCCTTTGATAATTAGGAAATATACCCAAAATATTCCTTTTCTTAAGTTGTAAATACCTAATAAACTGAAATGTGGTTTTCTCTGATTGCTACTCCATGGTTCTCTGCTAATTTTAAAATTAGGCATATTATAGTATTATAAATTAAAATATTGTAATACTTTCTATGGTCATGGAAATACTTTATGTACTGATGGGAGTGAAGGTTACATGAATGCCTATCAATATTCAAATCTAGTCAAATTATATCTAAATCTATACATGTTACTGTTTGTGGATTATAACTCAATTAAAAATAGCATTAGAGGGAAAAGATAAAGTATATATACTATATATTATAATATGTAGTATATATAGATTCTCTTTTTTCTTCTTTATATTATTCTGTGATTTCTGTATCTTCTATAATGGTTAGAAAACAAACAAACAAACAAAATGCAGTACCCAGAATTAAGCTGCAACAAATTCTGGTTGTCACCAAACTTGAAAATCAAAATCATTTCAATAATCTGTGAAAAATGAGCTTACTAGGTACATTTTAGACCTTAAGTAACGTGTCATATCTTTAGACCTGGAGCTCAAACCTGGGACTCCCAGTACTGTGCATTGTACTATTCTGTTCTTTTTTAACTGTGATCTGGGACAAGCAAGAATATTTTGATGTCTAATCCAGGACTTATTGTTATTTATTTGCTTTTCCAGGAACATAATTTTTTAGAGTAGGTTCACTTATTAAGCTTGCCCATTTCATATGTCATATTACTAGAGGTTTTTCAAAGAAAGAAAGTTTTTTGCAGACTTTCACTAATTTCTCTTCTCTCTACTTGGTAAATTAATTTTGGCATTTTTCCCTTTGAGTTACTAATTTCTGACCACCCATTCCTTCCTATTCATTTGTTCTAGTATTGCAAATAAATATGAACTTACCCATGACTCTATTCCTTGGCATCTGTCCTTTGCAGGGCTCATGGATTGAAATCCAAGTTAATTAGTAGGTCAAGGTTTTAATTTGCTGGTGCAGGGGATGTGGGGAAGGACGTACATAAGCTTTTAGAAAACCCGGGCTCCCTAAGGAATTCACGTGAAGTCAGGACTCCATTCCTTACTAAAGCAATGTAAAAATGATAGGAAAAATTACAGGTGTGAAATTGTATATTACAAATTGAAGACTTAATTGGACCAGAGTATGTAGTAGATGATATTGAACCCCTATCCTGGAAGAACCGTTATTTATCAAATCTAGGATAGAACTGGAGCATAGAGGCCTTTGTACATTGACTTTGAATTTTTTTTTTTTTTTTGGCTGTGTTGGGTCTTCATTGCTGTGCGTGGGCTTTCTCTAATTGCGGCGAGTGGAGGCTACTCTTGGTTGCGGTGTGCGGGCTTCTCATTGCGGTGGCTTCTCTTGTGGAGCCCGGGCTCGAGGCGTGCGGGCTTCAGTAGTTGTGGCTCGCAGGCTCTAGAGCGCAGGCGCAGTAGTTGGGGCACACGGGCTTAGTTGCTCCACGGCATGTGGGATCTTCCCCGACCAGAGCTCGAACCCGTGTCCCCTGCATTGGCAGGCAGATTCGTATCCACTGCGCCACCAGGGAAGCCCTGTACATTGACTTTGGATTGGTGTCACGTGTTATACTGAATGCTCCTTTCTAAAGACTGTGCAAAGCATAATAGCAGTAACATAGACTTGGCAGAAAGACGCATATGACTTTTGAATGTGAGCAGGTGCATTGCTTGACATGATTCCTCTGGGTGCGATGACGTTTTTCTTTGTAGGGAAAGGGAAAGGAGAGAGTCTTGATGCTTCTCAACCGTATATGATGGTTTATTGTTCTCGCTCACAGTGATGGATAGATATTTCAAAGAAATCACAGTTATAAAATACAGCAGCCTGCAAACTTTCTCCATCTTTTCTGTTCTAAGGAATGTATGATGGGACAGAAGGTTTGGTCCTTGTTTACTGTTTGTGTCACTAAACTGTCTTCACAGATGTGGATTCTGCCTTCTGTGCCACAGTGTAAGAATGCTTTTCCTATGTTGTTAAAAAGGTGTAAAGAACAATATTTTGTCTAACGCTTTTCATTATTTTGAGACTATTTTATACTTAACATGGAGGGAAAATACTGCGACTTCCTCCCTGGAGTTCATCTTCCCCTCGCATGGCTGAATGTGGAAGAGGTTCATGCATTTCCCCCAACTCTATGGGAATACATATGTAATTACATGGGGTGCTATCCCTACAAACTATTGATTATTTGTCAGTTGCTGTTAGACTGAGGAACAAGTTCTGAGAGCAGGTGAGGGGATTAAGAAGAGACGGGGTCAGGAGGGTGGTGTACAAGCACACACACACTTTATTTCCCATCAAAACTCTTTTTATAAATTGCAGTAGGCAATACATGTTTTTGTTAAAATCACAAGACAGAATCATCAGACAGTATTTCCTTAATGTTGAAGTTATAGTACAAAACATTCTGCGAACCAGAATATAAACATGCGTGAGAACAGACTGTGATTACCGAAGCATGCCAAGGACAAACTATAGTTAGAGAAACCGCAAGCAACCTCACGGGCCAAGACTCATATCTTCTCTAATAACTCTTTTGGGTCCTGTCAAGAATTAAACAGGACTTTGCCATGCTTTAAGCTGCAAGGACTGTGTCAGCTTGCAGCTGGTTCCCCACAGTTATTGACACATTTTTTTGTTCTTACTTTGTGTTGGACATATTACATTGATTTCATTATCTACTGCTCACCACACATCCATGAAGTTTAATATTACTGTCTCCATTTTACAGATGAGAATCTGTGGCTCAGAGAGGTAGCTTTGTCAAGGTCACATAGGTAGTAAGTTGCAGAGTGAACCCAAGCAATCCGATTTCAGAACATAACCTCTTAACTACTACACTGCTAATGTCTTGTTTTGCGTCTTGTCTGCTTAAAGCAGTATGTTTAGAGACAAGTATTCGAGTACCTTGCGTAAAAATGACTAAAAGACAAACAATCCAATTAAAAAATGGGCAAAGGGCTTGAATAGACATTTCTCCAGGGAAGTTATACAAATGGCCAATGAACACATGAAAAGATGCTCAACATCATTAGTCATTAGGGAAATGCAAATCAAAACCGCAGTGAGGTACCACTTAGCATTCACTAGGATGGCTATAATCAAAACAATGGAAAATCACAAGTGTTGGCGAGGATATGGAGAAATTAGAACCCTTGTACATTTCCTGGTAGGAATGCAAAGTGGTGCAGCCACTGTGGAAAACAGTTCCTCTAAAAAAATTAAACATAGAATTATCGTGTGACTAAGTGATTCCACTCCTAGGTATATACCCAAAAGAACTGAAAAACAATACTTAACAAATATATTTACACATATGTTCGTAGCAGCACTATTCCCAAAAGATAGAAACATCCCAGATGTTCATTAATGGATGAATGGGTAAATCAGTTGTGTTATATCCATACAATGGAATATTTTTCAGCCATGAAAAGGAAGAAGTGCTGATGCATGCTACAACATGGATGAACCTCAAAAACATTATGCTAAATAAAAGAAGCCAGACACAAAAGCCCACGTATTGTATGATTCCATTTATATGAAATGTTCAAAATAGATAAATCTACAGAGATAGAACTCAGATTGGTGGTTGCCAGGAGTTGTGGGAAGGGGGAATCGGGAGCAACTGCTTAATGGGTACAGGGTGTCCTTCTGGGGTGATGAAAATGTTTTAGAACTAGGTAGAGGTGGTGCTTGTACAACATTGTGAATGCACTAAATGCTACTGATTTGTTCATTTTAAAATGTTGATTTTTTGTAATGTGGATTTCACCTTAATAAAAAATTAAATGAAAATGACTAAGCTATCCCCCATCACCTGGCCTGCAGTTATTGCTGCTTTTATGGAGCACATGCTCACATGTTCTATGGCAGAGCAAGGCAGGCAAGCACTGTCACCAGCAACCATTATGTTGAGTACTTAACATGTGCGGGGCACTGCGATTGACATGGTTCCCAGGCTCTAGGATCCTACCATCTCCGAGAATTAACAGAGGGGCAGACACATATGAAGACTCTGTGTTTATTGAGCTGACACTCGGTAAATAAAGGGCTTACATTTTGGGTAAGCAAAGAACTAATATGCCTTTTCACACAGTGAGAAATAAGAAGGGAGTCACAGGGCTTCAAGCATGTTCAGACAGTGTGATGGTATCTTTCTTCTAATTAGGGTAGGTTTCAGTCATGCATACTGGGACAAATGATTCAGGTGAGAGAAATGCTCCTGAAAGAACCCTATGCACATCTGTACCTTTATCTTCCTGAGTGTGAAGGGAGCCTACCAGTGTGTGGCCCGGGGTAGCTTGTGCCCAGAGATCCTTCCTGTTCAGTGCAGGCCTTTGATGTTCTCAGGTGCTTTGCTAAGTTGGCCAGAAGCTTTAAATATATGCTGCATTCATCTCCACAGTATCCCTGAGGAGTTGAAAGAAAATAAATAGTACTTTTCTTAAAAAAAAAAAAAAATAGAAGGACAACTGGGGACACAACGAGGGGAAACCGCTTGCCTGAGGTTAGGTAACTGGGCTGCGCCTCGCGGCGCGTGAACCTGGTCTTGCTGAATTCCTCACCTCTTCAGTTCAGATGTACGCGTGTGGATGTCCTCTTTGGTTACTGAACTTGTTGATTCGGCAATATCTACATTTCCAGGTTTTTTACCCCACACTTGGAGTTATAAATGGAAATGTTTATTTAAAAATGTGCGAATCATTGTGTTACCCAAGTATTTCTGCCTAGTTGGACAGATTTTATATGTCCCTCTGTTAAGTAAATTTATTAATCGAACTATAACCCACCTTCTCCTCTCTCGAACTTCCCATTCACTGTTACCAATTGTTAAGTAACCTAACCTAAAATGCATGTTCCTATCTCTGGGGGCCTCTTACACTTGCACTGAATCTTGCCTGAGAATTTACCTGGCCTTAGGCGTTAGATAGGAGATTCTTTCAACTTTTAATTGTCTACTTCTGCTCCTCACCCCACCGTTGCTCCCATCAGCATCTTTCCTTCTGCTGTCCCTCAATTCCCAGGGGAAAGGATGTCTCCTCCTCCTCCTCCTCCTCCTCCTCCTCCTCCTTTCTAGATTCCACTCTTTTTTATTCTTTCAAAGACCTCACTCCACCAAGTTATTCTCCATTATTTTCTCTTTTCAGCCTTTACATGTGGTTATTTTAGGAAGGGAGGAAGAGAGAAAGGAAGGAAGGGAGGGAAAAAGAAAATCTCCTCTGCCCCACCTCTTTCTCTACTTATCTTTGAATCAGTCTCTTCTTTCACAATCAAAACTGAAATTGTCTGCACTCTTAGCCTTCACTTCTCACTGGCTGACCTGCCCAGTGCAGTCTGGTGTTCAGGTCTGTTAATTCCATTGAGACTGCTCTAGTTGATGTCACCAACAGTCTTCATGTTGCTCAATCCAGTGAGTACTGGGTCCTCTTTGTATTTAACTTTGTCACTGTGTGTGTGCTATGGATGGCTCCTTCTCGAAATGCTTTTTCCTGGTTTAAGAGACACCATACTCTCCCAGTTTACTTCCTACATCACCACCTTCCACGTTTGTGGGCTCCTTTCCACTCTTCCCTTTGTTCTCTACACACTCTTTCTGGGCGACCTCATTAATTCGCATTTACTGTCCAAGTGTGACTGATCCCCAAAGTTCGCCTGTGTTTTAATTCCCTTTGTATACTCCCAGCAGGCAGCACAACAGACAGTCAGTCTTTTTTTTAAAATGGGAATTATTTATTTATTTATTTATTTATTATTTTTGGCTGTGTTGGGTCTTCGTTTCTGTGCGAGGGCTTTCTCTAGTTGCGGCGAGCGGGGGCCACTCTTCATCGCGGTGCGCGGGCCTCTCACTATCGCGGCCTCTCCTGTTGCGGAGCACAGGCTCCAGACGCGCAGGCTCAGTAGTTGTGGCTCACGGGCCTAGTTGCTCCGCGGCATGTGGGATCTTCCCAGACCAGGGCTTGAACCCGTGTCCCCTGCGTTGGCAGGCAGACTCTCAACCACTGCGCCACCAGGGAAGCCCAGTCAGTCTTTTCTGAGTGAATGAATAGACTGATGGGTAGATGTTTTCCTAATAGCACTGATTACTCTCCCAAAGATATTTATTGTTGTTGTTGCTGTTATTATTATTATTATTATTATTATTATTATTATTGCTGGTCACCATTTATAACGATATAAACCTCTTGTGAGCAGAGACATCGGCAGTCTTGTTCACCGCAAGGATGGTATGCTTGGCACGTGGTAGATGCTCATTCAGTATGAGCAAGTGAATGAGTGGGTCCCCCAGGAAGATCCTGGTTGTGGGAACAACTCCTCTGGGGGCCTGGCTTCCTCAGTTACTTTTTCCCATCCGTGTGCATTCCTCATGGACACCACTGAGAACTGTGGTTACTGAACTCTTTTTTCATCCCAGTCCCACTCGTGCCGCCCCCGCCTATGTTAAGTAGAAAGTCAGAATGTTTTCTAAGAGACTTTCCTTCTCTTTCTCCCGCTCCCCGGCCCCACCCCCCCACCCCCGACTTTTTTCACATGGAAAGAGGAAAAGATTAAGCATAAAGGGTTTGGCTTACTAGGGCCGGACATCATGGCACTTGAAAACGTCAGATTGTTACCTGAAAACTGGTTTCCCCTCTTGGTGGGTGTCAAGCCAAAAGACACAACCAAACCAAAGAGCAGGAGAAGGAAGGATTTACTACTTGCAGCAAGTAAGGAGAGCACCAGAGATCTTTCCCAAAGCAACGTCTCCCACAACAGCGAGATTGGGGAAGCTTTACGCTAAGGGTATATGCATCGTCATGAAGGGGCTGAGCAGAGGAGAATTCAGCACTGAATTGGGGCACAGGTTGCCAGAGTCCAAGCTTTAGTTGATTAAAGTCATTGAAGGTTAGAAACAATCATCATTCCTTGGGTTCTGACCAGTCTGGGGTCTCAGCATGTAGTTACCATTCTCCACCTGGGTGGGGGCCTTAGATCCTGCAGAGCTCAAGATAGGTATCAGGTTGTGATGTATATCCCTTGAGGAGGAACTAGTATTCTGTTTTATCGCTGAACTATTGTTTCTTGGCTGCTTTTCCTTTGTTCCTGCCTTCCCTCACTTCCCTTAAGACCATTCATTACTGAGACCTGTTCAAGGGCAAGCATGGTGACCAGGCTTAGATCACAAAATGGCTTAGGCCAAAAATGGCTTCTCTTCTGTCAAGAGAGCCATGCCTGATTCTCTTTCTCTGGGGACCTCCTACCATATCTGTTCACAAAATCTCTAAAATAGCCCCTCACCTCAAGAGAACAGCCTTATTTTTACACCGTCCTCCTTCAAGCCCTTTTCAAAGGGACCTGTTGGGAAAAACCAGCTCAACACTATGTGCACATTTAAACTTTGTGCTCTGAATTGACTCTGCTAGGGTGGGAGTAGAAGAGGAGGCCCCCCCAAGAGAACTTGAACTAAATTAGGGAAAGTACCTTCTCTCCTGAGTATTCCTTTTATTTGGAGGATCTCTTCTTTAGATCTCTGAGTATTTGGTCTTCCATTCTTGGAGATTCTGACTTTCCTAGGACCTTCTGTCAGTACCCTCTACCCTGAGGTCCTGACGTGTGGCCGAAGGTGACTTCCCTGAGCCCGTCCCGGCCCTGCAGGGGGCACTCTCAGTCGGACACAGCGGGCCCGATAGCATCCAGGTGTCTGTCATAGGTCTTTTCTTTCCATCTCACTGTCATTTTTTCTTGTTGTTATGGTTGCACTTGTTCCTTTTATAAAGTGACAGCAGCTGAATTTATTTATCAAGATGCTTACGTGTTCCCTTTTAAAGGGTGTCTAAATTAATAAACATTGAGCAAAGGCAGCTAATCTGAATTTGTGTTTTTACTGAGAGCACTCTAATTAAATGCAGGCTTATAAAACATCAGCCAGACCCTTATGCCTCTTGGAAAATCTGATCTTTTTCCCAGTCTAGTAGGCTGAGACCTGATTGCCTTTATTTCCAAGCTCAGAGGGATATAGGTAAACAAAGATTAGAATGGCCTTGTGGTGAATATGCATAAGCCTATAAAATACAAGCATAAATTGGTTAAAGAGCAATAAAATTTTCTTCTATTTCATGAATGCTTAGCAGCATTATAAAGACATGAACATATTGTCATATTTCAGTGAGCTGCAGCCTTACCACTTGATATGCTTAATTATTTTCAAGGTCATTTCTTTCTATAAAATCAGGGCAAGCTGGAAAATGTCAAGCAGCCTATAAGTATAGAATGAACTCCTATTTTCATTGTCGTTTTATAGTCATATATAGTTGTGGTTTTGAATTTCTAACTTATAACCAGCCACTGAGTATAAAAGTCACAGTAATTTATAATATCAGGAACATGGCATCTATTATCTCACCAGCCATTAATGTTCCAAGCATCTTTTCAAATGAAAGAATGGCAAAAAAATAATTGATGTGTTCTGAGAGTATGAATATTTAAAGCATCAGGTTAACAATACAGATGAAGGTGATTAACTGTGCAATAGGTCACTACAATAAGATAAATGTAATTGAGGCATCCAGCTGAAAGGATTATGTACTTAGCCCCTAAGCCATTTAGGATATATATAATATTAAGTAAGCTGCTGGCACCCTACCACTTCAGCTGAAAATAATTTTTCCTTGCATAAAGCAAATACTAGTAACATAAGATCTTCAACATGAGTTGCAATTATAACACTTAAATAGGAAGTTGAAGTCGTTCACTATGTAGGTATATGGTATAGTTCATATCCTTTTAGGGAATCCTGACATACTAGTAATCTCTACATCTGGAATAATCCTCACATGTTATTGTGCTTGAGCGTTTGAGGTGATTCATAGCTAGGCATCATAACTAAGAAATCTGATCTCAAGATTCAGATTTTTGCTGCCACCAGCTGTTAGGAAGTGCTGGTTATTTTGTAATGATGCCTGAAAATCATGGACTCCTCAGCCTTGTATAAATTTGAATACAGAGGTAACACAAACAAAATTCCAGATCCTTATAAGTAGGAGATAAGAATTTTAAATGATCCAACAGCATTCACACCATTCTATTAGTTTAAAAAGAATTAATGTGCCTGAAGTGGCAGTAGCATTCCGATCAGTTGGCTACAATCTTCAGAAATACTTCTGTCTGTATAGGGCTTTAGCCCACGCTGTGTCTGAGGCAACTTGAGCCGTTACTTGTGCCAGGGTCTGACAGACTCCTTTTCCCAGAAACACCCCCAACCCCATATACTTATTCTCATTAGCCTAACCTAGTTCTGGAGGGTTCTCTTGGAGTAACTGAGGTAAGACTCTCCCTTCATTTAGGCAATTTGGAGATGCTGCCTCTTCAATTGATGATCTTTTCAGTCTGGCGTTACTTCACTATTATGCTTGTTTTTCGCTTTAGATACATTGCTCCTACAGATGTAGCCTGAACAGTTAGTCTTTCTCTGACAGATTCACCAAGGAAAAACTAATTTAGCTTAGCCAGCTGGATACGCTGCAGCTTGGTTCAGCCTCACTCACTTATACCGGGAGCTCTCGGCTCCAGCCACACTGTCCTCTTCTCTGTTCCCGAAACTTTCTAAGCTCCTCCAGGCTGCACACAGGCTTTTACCTCTGTAATAACCATCTTTTCACAGATGCACACACACACGCACACACACACACACACATTGTTGATGGCAAACTCCTACTTCGAAAGGAAGCCTACCCTAATCCATATAACTGGCAAACCTCTCACCTCTTGACGCAGACGAGATTAGGTTCCCCTACTAAGCTGTTACCACTCTTCATAATAACCTTGTTATTTTCATCATAAAGCATTTATCACAATTGTAATATTGTAGACATTTATTCATTGCTTGAATTCCATTGAGGTGGGATTAATGTCGGTTTTGTTCGCTAGTGTATTCCCAGAGCTTCCTGTGTGAAGCACATGATACACACTTGTTGAATGAAAGAATATTACCATTTCATAAATAGCATTCAGACTTTTGGTTTGAAGACTGCTATTGGTTTAACTAGGGAACAGTAATATGAGGGTCTGGAGAGAGGCCAGGAGAGTCATAGCTATGTGTTGAAGGAAAAATCAGGATTTGGGAGGACATATTCCTGCCTGACAGCCATTTGAAATGTACTCTTCTAGGGCAGATCTGTATCTGATTATCTTTTTAGGCTTTGGAATGAAAGCTTTTAGGTCATACATTTATCATCAAGAATTTATTGAACAATTGCTATGTTGTAGGCACAGTACTAGGCTCTGGATACCGCTATGGGGGAGGCATGGAAGTAAATTAATGACTTCAGGAGAGCGTGATGCGCTGGGATAGAGTAGCCTAAGGGTGATGGGGGGGCGTTGGGGAGGGGGTGAAGGAGGCCACCTGAGTCAGATGTGGAGGCTGGGGGAGGCTTGCTGGAGGCAGTGATGCCTGAATTGGGTTTTGAAGTCCCCATAGAAGATAGTTTTGTGAAAGCAGGTGCAGCGTGGAAGAGCGGGAACAGCCTGTGTGTGTGAGGGTGGGAGAGCATGTAACCTGGCACAGAGGAGACAGAAGGAGCTCAGTCTTCCTGGTGCTCAGGGGCGGGTGGGGAGCAGCACAAGGTGAGGCCGGAGCGTAGGCAGGGCCGCTCAGAAGCATCTTAATACACAGTTACATGAATTTGAGGTTTACAACGAAAGCCATTGGGCCCAGAGAAGAAGAGGTCTCTGGAGGAAAACAGACCTTTTTAAGCACTACAGTGAAAACAGTCTGTCACGCTTGGCCACCAGGGTTCAACTACACCAGGTGCCCTGCCAGATGCATTTGCATTTGCAGAGGACTCTGCTTGCAGACGCTGGGTGGAGGCACGGTGCCCGGGGGGAAGGAATGAGGTTCACCTAAAGCGATTGCTAGAACATGGGGCTTGTCTGATGTTATTGTCTTTTGGTCTCAGCGTGCAGGGCAGTAACATTCTGGGCGAGAGGTGTAAGCAAACAGCCCCCCTTCCGTGTGTCTCTGCCCTGGAGAAACCAGAGGAGCTCTGCCAGCCTCGTGCCCTTCTTTAAGACTCACCATCTCCTTTTAATCTTCCCAGAATTTTAAATAATGGCTTGTCCTGGGTGTGATGTGATCTCTGTGCATTTGCCCAGTGCCTGCCCACAGGATTCGCCTGCAGAATCCTCGCCCTCTGCGGCCACTTCCCTCCTGTGGAAACTCGGGTGGTGCTGGAATCCTGCCAGGTGTAATGTGAGGTTGGACAACAGGTGGCTCCCTAGCTCCCTGCTCTCTCCATTTCCCTAGAACTCCTCATTCTCCAATTCCTCCGGAAACTCAATTACCTTTATTTCATTATGCAGAGCAATTTAACTCTCAAACATCCTTAGGCTCTGGGCCCACCTTTGCAAATCTAGAAGCTCATTAATGTTTCACAGCACTAAAGAGCTGGCAGGAGCTTTGAAATTTCACTCTTTTCTTTTTGCCTCCCCGGGTATCTCAGAGTGAAAAGGAGCAGTACAGAGATTTACTTTCCCACTAATATGAGTTTCACACCCCTAAACCTCAATGTCAGAAAGAGATACAATCAGTTTCGATGCTTAAGAATTTTTTTTCTTCCCATACATATTAGATAGGTAAAGAATCACATGGAAATCTATCTAGAATTCCAAATAAATGAAAATATTAGAACAAATAAAGAAGTACTTCTCATAAATGTGAGTGAATAGGACAGTGGTAATAACCAGAGTGGATTTGGAAGAATGAATTCTGTCAGTTCAGTGTATTCAGAGGCACAGTTAAAGCAGGGAAATGAAGGCGGAGGAAGAGGACCGGGGTTATGAGCGTGAATTTAGCAGTTGCAGTTGTGTCTCCTCTCCTTCGTAACTTTGGAAATTGAAGTGAGTCACTTAACCTAAGAGTCTGCTTCCTTATTTGTAAAACAAAGGTGATACCCATCCCATGGGGTTGTGGGGAGACTTAAATGAGATGGTGTATGAAAAACACTTCTCTAGTCACCACATCTAAGACCTGAGGGCCCTCAGTACCAGCGGCTCTCATCTCACTAACCGTGTTCCTGGGCTGTGCTCTGGTGTTCCCTACACTCCTACACACTGGTCTTCTGTGTCACAAGCCAAGCCCGTGGTCATATCAGGGGCTTTGCACCTGCCACTGCCCGCCCTGTCTAGCAAGGCACGGCAGACACTGATCCTCGCAGGCCAATACCCATCCATGCTTTCTTCTTACTAACAAAGTTCTAGGTTTGGAAGCTGCAAAAGGCCCAGGCCAGTTAAAGGCGTGCAGCTTTCCAAGCTGCTTTGCAGTAGCTGTGGTACCGTGTTCAGAGCAGATGTAAGTTGAGGCTTATGGGCAGGGCTTCTGAGAAAGCTATTATTTTTCCATATGAAGGGACTGACTAGGCTGGCTGGGCCTTTCACCCTTCACCCTTCTCCATTCTTCCCCACCAGGATGCTGATTTCCTGCGAAGTGGTAGAATGGCCCTCTGGGTGAGCATAAGGAGGGAAGATGTACACCAGGGGTGGCAAAGGAAACATTAAAGGGAGCTTGGGTCTCCAATGGCAGGCCCAAGCTATGAGAAAAGGAACTGCCTCTTTGGGTAAACTATTTTGTTTTACTGTTGTAAGCAGCTGAATTTAATTGACTGTTATATGTATTCTTCCCCCACCACTTTTCTTTTTTTTTTTTTTTTAAATTGGTATGGCCAACTCCTTCCCATCATTTGGGATTCAGTTAAAAACGACCTCCACAAAGAGGCCTTCCCTGGTCCTCCCATGAATAGCACTTCCTTTCACATTCCTGTTACATCACTGTTTTATTATCATCACATTGTTAACATTATGTGGAATTATCTTGTTTCTTTACCTCTTGGTACTGTATACCTCACTTTCTGTAGAATTAAGCTGCATTAGAATAAAGACCTGGTGTATCTTATTTACTGCTCTGTCTGCATGAAGAACTGTGTCTGATACAAAGTAGATGCTAGTAAATAGTTCTTAAATGAATATAAAATGTATTATGTGGATTAAAGAGCAACTTTTTTGATTTAGTCAGTTTGTTGGGAAGAGGAAAAATAAACTGAAGTAGAATGAATGGTATTGGACTGATTATATATCTATATATTTATATAGTCTGTGCTTGTGCGTATCTTTATGTAATTCAGATCAATAAATTGGGCACTTATTATGTGGTTTGGATTCTAAAGCGCCTTCTAGCTTTTCATATTTTTCAATAAATAGTTTGTATACAAAAAGAAAATATAAAAATTTACACCTTACTCTACCTTTCCTGGGTATTTCTAAAAAACAGAAGTAAAACCAGTTTCCTCTTTTCACCACTGTATATTTGTTTATTCTAAAGTGTTTGCTCAAAGTGAAGTTTGAGATGTGTGGTGAACTTTGAAATAGAACTGCATTTCTGTCCCAGTAGAAAATGTTCTTTCACATATATCTCAATGGTTTTGTGTCAGAAACGTGCTATTTTGCATGTCAAGACACTCTTTTTCCCTTACTGTGCATTTCAAAGGATGGCAGTACAGAGAATGAAATTTTAGTGTCAGACGCATCAATTACAAACCAATGGAGCTCTTTCATTTTTCACCAATGACAGAGAGAGAGAGCGCCAAGGGAATTATGAGTCTATTTTTACCTTAAAGTCGCAGCATTCAGGAGAAGATGTCCTCACTTAGAAATCAGTCGTACCCTTGACTGTGAACCAGTGCAAGTATTAATAAAATTCATTCTGAAACCTGCGCTTCCTGGGCTGGTGCTCCCTGGCTCTTTACTTATTTAGAAGTCTGTTTACCTCTCGGTTTGCACCTGCAACTGTCCGTTCAATCTACCGTGCATAACCAGTGGAGAAGAAGCCCATTAACCAGGATAATTTAAGCATCTGTTTCCTGTGGTCTTCAACTACTGGGATCTCACTGGCAACATGTCTCTTTTATAAAGCTCATCTTTTATATGAACCGTGGGTCCAGATCCTTAATGCAGTGGTCGGAAGCATGTGGTTCTGTGGCAACCGAGAAGTTAGAAGCCCTGTAATAGATGGCCTGATTTGCAGATTCTCAAAGCAGTTTCAGTAGGGATTAATAGAGTTGCTGATCTCTTGTGTGATTAAGCACAACAGCAGATCGTAGCGGAACACAAAAAAAAGGAAGCAAGACCTGTGAAAAGAAGACAAGCTTATTGTTGTGGCACTGGAGACCGCAGCCCTTTGGGATGGGCTACCCAGATGACCCTGTGAGGCTAAAGAGGAGTCCTGGTATTCACGGAGGCCTTTCGCACGCGGCAAAGAACGAGATCAAAAGGAACCATTTGAAAGGGAATGCCTCTTAGCATCTCTTTCCTTGATGACGACACATGGTGTCTTAGTGGCTGAGAGCCCATCTTCGGAAAACATGAGTTCGCAAGAGAAGGAATTGCTGCTATTTCTTAAACCAGGCAGTATAGTGTCCTAGGGAGGAGCTTGGGCCCTGAGGCTAGAGGGCCACATGTCTGCTCTTGAGCAAGTTATTGACTGTGCCTCAGTTTTCTCATCTGTGCACTGTGGCTAGCCAGAGCTTCCTGAGGCATGCTTTACTGCCAAGGCCAAAGCACAAGCTGCAAACAGGCAAAAAAAGTGGAGTCCATAATGCCACGTGGGGGGAGGGGGCAGGTGACACCTGTGCACTGTCACTGCAGGGGTGCCTGGGGCAGCTCTTGTCCTTTGTCTCGTACCATGTGACTCCTCAGCTTTGCTGATATAAGCCCTAAATAGAAATTCCCTGCTGTTCCAAACAGATGTAAGGCAGAGGTTTAAACTTTGCATGGTCTGCATGTGAACTTTTCATCCTTGCCCTCATCTTTCCTGTGACTCCTTTCTCCATGAAGGGTGCCCACCATGAATCAGTTACCCAAACCAGACACCTGAGTCATTCCAGGCTCCTTTGTGTCACCCACCTCCATCGTGCAATCAGCCACCAGTCTGGTGTGTTCTCTGCCTTTACCTACTAGCTAATTCCTTTTCAACCTTCAAATTCAGCTCAAACATGACCTCTGATAGGGAAGTGTTCTGGGGCTCTCCCTCTTCAGTCTGATTTCGGTGGCCCTTTTCTTCAAAACGCCTTGTGAATATTCTAGAAAACACTTCGAGCATTCTTCTGGAAGCATTATTTCCTCCGCTGGACTCTAAGCTCGTTGGGGCAGAGATTGGGCCTTATTTGACTTTATATTCCTAATTCTTGACACAGTACCTCATAGGCATTTAATGTTTATTGAAGGAATCAGAGAAGTAGGTCTTTGTGAGTTAACCTGGGATCCTAACCATGATGTAGAACTTACCTTCATGGGAAAATAAAATAACTTAGGGTTACAAGCTTTAGAGTATTAGCAGATGGCATTCTAAAAGTTCCTTTGTTAAGTTTAGCATCTAAACTGTTTAAAAATTTTGATTCTATGTGCTGGTGAATTGCCAGTCGCCCTCATCAACGACATCCCAGTGGCAGGATTTTCACAGTCCTTTTCATGTTGTTGTTTTATTTCCTTTCACTTTTTTGTTACCAATTCTTGGATTTCTGGGACCAAGGGTAAGGACTGTCTGAGGAAAGGGTCTTAGCTAAATTTACTTGAAATGATGAGCACACCTAAGGAAGTCTTTTTGCACGTAGTAAACACATAATAGTCAAATTAAGTATTTGAAGTTAAGAGCCAAGGCAAACCTCCCACAACTTAATATTAATTAAAAAAAAAATTCTCTCCTCAGAACTGTCATAGCTGAGGATAGGTAAGATTCTTGCCATGTTGTAGTTTGGGTTCTACCTCTCCCGCTGACTCTGACAATCTTGAGGGCAGGAAGTGGATCTTATTCAGTATATTGCCACCATCTAGCATAATGAATGTTTGGTGAGAGATGAATCAGTAAATGAATGATTATATTTCCTTCTCAGCTTTGATGAGAAATTATTTGATCAAGCTATTTGGTTCGATAACTTTTTTCTTTATAGTGAAGGTAGGTTTTGATTACTGTAGAGAAGAGCTGGTTGATGGGCTCAAAGCTTTATATTTTTATTTAATCAAAACATATAGAAACAGTGGATTATTCCTACTGGGTTGCTGTTTTGAATCAAGAAAATTATAGAATGAAAGGGATGAAGATTATCTGCTTTATGTTTTTTATTATCTTCAAAGAACTGGAATTTGCCGTGGAGAAAAAGCTGAATATCAAGGAATAATCTTTTCCTTTTTAAAGTAATACCAGACTATTTGCAATAATAATAATAAAATAAATTTCTTAGTTCCTTTCACTCTCTTCATCAGATGCATGGTTTGTTTAGGGTAAAGGAGTTTGGGAATGAAGAAAACTAATTCATTAATTCATTTCGCTGGTTAGTGTAATGTTCATTTTGTAGTAACTTCATTTCTTTAATACACTGTCATTGTCATAAATTAAGTAGGATGCCAGAGGTTGGAGGGATTGAGGAGAGATGAATGGAGAAAGCACAGAGGGTTTTTAGGGCATTGAAAATACTCTGTATGATACTATAATGATGGATACATGTCATTGTACATTTATCCAAACCCATAGAATGTACCACACCAAGAGCAATGTAAACTACAGACATTGGGTGATTATGATGCTAATGTGGGTTCATCAATTGTAACAAATGTACCACTCTGATGGGGATGTTGATAATGGTGGAGGCTGTGCCTGTGTGTGGGGGGGGGGATATATGGGAAATCTCTGTACCTTCTCCTCAATTTTGCTGTTAACCTACAACTGCTCTAAAAATATAAAGTCTAAAAAAGTTAAAAAAAATAAAGGAAGAGCTCTTTCTGTGTTGTAGGGCTTCTTGCAAAATTTTGTTAGGTACCATCCTATTGTTTTTAAAAGAAGGGAGAGGAGAAAACATTGGGTCTGAGACTGTATTAAAAGAAAGATTAACTAGGAGGGGTACTGGCTTCAGCTTCCAAGATCATTGTAACACTACTGATAAAGCTATATGGCCTTGAAGTTTGTATTGGGCATCCTTCTGTGCTGTGAGCCAGGGTAAGGCTTTGAAGACTTAAGCACTGGATCACTCACTGTACCAGTAAACATATTTCCCACCAGGAAAAAAACAAGAGCTGAATAGAGTAGCATCAGGCAGAACCTTGGTTCCTTGATATCTCACTTTGCCAACAAAGTCATTTACGGAATCACTTTTTAAGTTTTTACTGGAGGTGGAATCAGCAGAGATAGCACACTAAAGGCTTTGGAGCCACCAAGACTCTGATTATTTTCATTGATTCATTCAGTACTGTCTGGGTACCGTATTATATGTTTGGATATAGAGACAAAACCTTGCTGTTGTTTTGCCATTGTTCACTTTGCCAAGTGAACTTACAGGGTAGTGAAGCCACCAAAATATACAAGAATGATTCAAGGGTGGGAGAGTAAGCAAAAAGTACAAACTTTAAAATCCTCTGAATCTGCATATAAGAGGTCATTGGAAACCAAACCAAGATTAGAGTGAGGGCTTAATGATGTCATGGTACATATTATAAAATACTGAAAATTTGGGTAATGAAGATAACAAGTGTAGAGATTTTTTCTAGCAACTTGGCTATAAAGGGAGAAATAAAGTGTAGCTAGAGGTGAATGGAGTTGAGGAGGGCTTTGTTTTACTTTGTTTTAAGATGGAAGGCTCTGAGTAGGTTTGTAGGCTTAGGAGAAGTAGTCAGTGGAGAGAGAAAGAAACTAAAGGGTAGGAAGTAGAAGTTATAACTGCTGGAGCAGGAAGGAGGCAGGAAGGATGAAGTATAGAACACGGGAGAATGGGTTGTCTGAGTAGGAGGAGGACTGTTTCTCTCAAAGGGGGAGAATTTAAAGGATGGGCACACATGCTGTTCATGGGGGCTGGGTAGGAAGTTGATAGCAGGTTGTAAAATTGGGAGCAAGGTTGTCATTTGAGGAAGAGCAGACACAGAGGATTGGGGCTTGAGCAGAGGGTTGAAGATTTGAGAGGACCTCTGAGGGAATGAATCTGGACCCTGTGATAGGATTCCGGGGTCACGTGCAAGTTATAAGGGTCAACCAGGCACCATCCATGTGTCGAAGCACCCATCCACAGCGTTCCATGAGTCTCTCCATCACAGCTTAGCAACCAGGTGTTATAGCAAATAAAAATAACAAACATTTATTGAGTGCTGACTTTGTGCCAGGCACCTTATGTGTAGTAACTCACTCAGTCCTCACAACGATGCCATAAAATAAGCTCCTGTTTTTACCATCCGCATTTTGCAGATGAGACTGGAAAGTTAAATACATTGCTCAATGTTCTACAGTTAATAAGTAGCAGGGCTGATGTCCAAGTGCAGGCAGTGCTGTTCCGGAGCCTGCACTCGCTTGTGCTTTCCTGGCTTAGAGCAGAAAAGTGCACAGTGGACTACTCCGTGTTGCATTCTGCTGGGTAGATGAGACACAAATACAAAAAGCAAAGGAGTTGATGATGCTGGTGATAGACGGGTTCAAGTTATGTGATTTAATTAAATGATGCCCCTTGGGGTCTGGGAGGGTGGGAAAGGGGGTGGAGCTGGAGTGGGCTTAGGAGTTTAGTGTCTTTGGAGAACAGAGTACCCAGGGGACCAGAGTGCAAGGGGAGTGGTTACATAATAGGAGGGGGTCACAGTGGGTCTGGAGGGTGGGGTAAGGTTTTCATCCAAAATATACATTTGGAAGTTTACTTTTCCTGAGGTATTCTGTTTTCTTTAAAAAGTTTTGGCCACATTAGGTGTTCTTGTGGGCACTATTTTTTTTTTTTTTTTAATTTTTATTTATTTATTTATTTATTTATTTATTTATGGCTGTGTTGGGTCTTCGTTTCTGCGCGAGGGCTTTCTCTAGTTGCGGCACGTGGGGGCCACTCTTCATCGCGGTGCGCGGGCCTCTCACTGTCGCGGCCTCTCTTGTTGCGGAGCACAGGCTCCAGACGCGCAGGCTCAGTAGTTGTGGCTCACGGGCCTAGTTGCTCCGCAGCATGTGGGATCCTCCCAGACCAGGGCTCGAACCTGCGTCCCCCGCATTAGCAGGCAGACTCTCAACCACTGCGCCACCAGGGAAGCCCATGGGCACTATTTTTGACTGATCAGTCGCTACACAATTTGCTACCAGTAGAAGTAGAGCTTAGTACTTGAGATATTTCAAGTTCCATCCGGAAGACTTGGAACTGAGTATCAGAGTTAATAGGGAGGAAATGTACTGGCACTAATACCACTCTGTTGGGAAATACAAACTGTAAGCAGTAACATTGCTTCATGTGGTCTGTTGCACAGTGGACTGTGTGATGAGTTTATTAAAACTTTTTGGCCTTTAGATCCCCCAGAGTGAAATGCACTGGCTGACTTCTTCACCCACCCGTTATAGACAGGGAATCCCTACTGGGGACAGTGTATGAACACTGAACGGTGACTTACATGGGTTGTAAGGGCATATCGATACCAAACAATACAGGCCAACAGTTTTAAAAAGGCTTTTTACATATGAAGAGACTTGGCAGCCCTCAGACTCACTCCAAAGCAACTGAGGGAATAGGAGAAAACTTTAAAACTGTTTCTCCGTGAGATTCAAGAGTACATTGCATCTATAGAGAAAGAGAAAACAGCTTTGAGTAAGGAACATTTAGGAGTTCATTTGTTCTTTTACATGATCATAAAACTAATTACAAAATTTGATTATGCATTAGGCCAAAGAAAATCTCAATAACTACAGCACAAAAACCCCAGAAATTCATAGCAAAAATATGGCCTCCTCAAAATCTAACAGCTTGTTCATTTAAAAAATGCTTTCTACATAACTCAGAAAGAAATACAGCTTGGTTGGGAAGAGCAGAAGAAGAAAGGACATGTGTTCCTTGTTCTTTGTAGAAAATTGGATTTCAAATCATCCCAGGCAAGGTCAGCATGATTTGAGGTAGAATCATACCATTTCTTGATTTCCTGTAGTTAGGATAGGGCGGAGAAAGATGAACTATGATATGCACTAGTGATTCTCAAACTTTCGATCTCAGGATCCCTTTATACTCTTCAAAATTATTGAGGACCCCGAAGATACATTTTTATATGGGTTATATCTATCAATTTTTACCATGTTAGAATTTAAAACTGAGAAATTTAAAGTATTTATTAATTCATTTAAAATAATAAATCCATTAAATGTTAATAAAAATATTTTTATGGAAAATAACTTTTCAAAAACAAAAAATGAGTAAGAAAATTGACATTGTTTTATGGTTTTGCAAATCTCTTTAATGTCTGGCTTAATAGACAACAGTTGAGTTCTTACATCTACTTACACATTCAGTCTCTCGTCATCTCCCGTAACATGTGCCCTCTGGAAAACTCCTCTGTCCACTCACGAGATGATAAGTGTGAAGAAGGCAAATAGTATCTTAGTATTATTATGAAAATAGTTTTGACCTCTCGGATCCTCTGAAAGGGTCTTTGAGAGCTGCTTTGAGAACCACTGGTGTACATAGTAGGTATGTTTTCCAAATAAATCAATAAAAATCCTTGATGTGAGTTCTAGGGTAAGTCATCTTTTTGGTAATAGCATTCAAAGAATATAGCCTGAGCATCAAAATTAAACCTGCTTTCATTCAAAAGCCTTTATGGTAGAAGTATATCTAAGCAAATAAAATTGACATTCAGTTCTTTAGAATGAAATTACGTGGAATTAAATGAGAAAAAGCCTCACTCTGCTTAAACATAGTAAGTGCATAGAAAATATTGGTTCCCTTCCTCTGCTCCCCACTCCCCTCTTAATATGCACCTAGTTTGAGATGACATTAAAGGCCTGTAACTCTTGGTTTACCAGGTCATACTAGTTAAGGATGAAAATAGCAATAAAATGCGATGCTCTGTCTCCACATACCCAACTGCAAGTTCCTCCCTCCACGTCAGTTCTGCAAGTCCCGTGGCTGGCAAGTGCACCGTGCCTGCGGGATGTGCTCATAGACGCTCTCTTCCCTCCACTTCTCTAGCTTCATCATCCTTGCTTCTAGGTGCAAGGCATCCTCAGCTATCTTTTCTCTAGTCAAGATGTGGGCCACCTGCTGGGAGCCTCTTCTCTCCATCACCCACGCTCTCTTATCTTCGTGTCATGCTCCAGCAGCCATTAGGCTTAACCCTTCACCTCAGGTGATTTTATTCTGCTTTGTAGGCTCAAAAGGAAGTCATGCTGTACTGTGCACCCAGAAACAGCCACTTCAGTAAAGCAGTTCTTCATTTATTGTTGTTTCCCCGCCACATCTGAGGGCATTGACCTCAGACCTGGAGGTCTGAGAATTTTCTTCTTCTTCCTCTCTTTACTCCTCCACTCTTCTCTGACCAAATTTATAAGCATCTGCTTTTCCCCTTAGGATGACTACTTTTTTCAGAAGATCCTAGGTTCTTCTCACTGGCAGATTGTTGGAGAGGAAGTCTACTAGAATGTGAAATCTGCCTAGATGTATCTCAATCCTTGGGTATACACAGTGTAGGCTCTTAAAATATCTTTGTATAGTATTGAATATACTTCCAGGGCTAAAGTGGACCTTAAAGATAATTTTTCTTAACTAGCCACATATTTGCTTATCTAATCAAGTGATGTTTGAACCTGTCTCTTGGTAGAATGGAGATTGTGGAAAAAAGATGAACAAATAATTATTTATTGAGTGTCTGTTGAATGTAGGCCTTAGGCTAGGTCCTTTTCAAATTTTATTTTACTTTTTCATTCTTTCAGTAGTCTTTCAAAGCAGGTTTATTATCTCCATTTCACAAATTGGGAAACTAAAGACCAGAGGTTAAAGTTACTTGTTCGTTGCACTGTATTTAGTAAGTAGCAGAGCCAGGATTTTGAACAGCTTGGCCTCAAACCCTGTGTTTCTCCTGCTGTCTCAGAAAGACTCACCAGCAAATAGAAACTCCATCCTGCATGGAGAAGGACGTAATGACATATGGAAAATAGGGAGTTACAGGGCTATTATTTTCCCTTAAAGAATATTTTAAGTTGTAACTTCTGTGGAATTTCATTGCAGCCTGAGCCA